>NC_050579.1:31463493-31718493 GCF_011100635.1 Trichosurus vulpecula
AAATAAGATTTGCTTGGAATGGGGAAAAGAGCTCTCAGAATATTTGACTGAGGCTGGTGAGAATGGATTTCTCCAAGCATTTTTCCGCATGGCCCATGAAGAAAAATGCTGGCAAACTGGGACAACAGTGGGTTGACCTAGGAAAAGGATTTGGAAGTTTGTGAGTGGTAAAAATTCTCTCAGGGAGGGGTAGATCAATTTGCACTTCAAAATCTTTCACTGCTTCACGGAAAGGAGGTTTATATGTTGTGAACACACAGCTGTGAGGTGATTTGGAGATGCGAAGCATGAAATGTGTTATTTTTAATTTAATGCTTGGGATGGGTCTGAATTCGAATTCTAAATTGTTAGTGTGCAATGTCTTGTCTAATGTCCTGTCTGTGTGTTTAAGAAAAGTTTTATGTTTTATGTTCCTGTAGTTTTTAACTCTAGGAACAGAGAGGTTAAAAGGAATTAATTAGCAAAAGAAAGAGATCTCTAGAAAGCTGTGGAGAAAGAAAACTGAGGTTGGGGGATGGAGATAAGCTACTTTAGCATGCAAATTGTTAACCATTTAACTTCAGGTTTTAAGATTGGGAAAGAACTCCCCACCCCCCCTTTTTTTAGGCTTTTAGTGGGAGATTAATATTCTTCTTGGCTCCAACCCCAGCCAACTTGGAATACCAGACTAAGAAATGAATTGTGAAAAGCCAGCAGCTTTTAGAACTGATAAGGAATCCAAGCCAAAAGCAGCCCAGAGGAATAGAAGGCTGACAAGGAGAAGAAAGCTGAGGGCTCTGAATTAAGGTTTAATTAGGTCCTGAAGGTTTTAAAAAAAAATCTGTATGTTTGCATTAATTCAATGTATCTGACATCAAGCAAAATATTTTAAAACTGAAGAAATAAAGGCGATCTTCTGTATGATAATGGGATGATCATTTTAGGGGTTCGGTGGTCTGTTTAGAATGTGATTAAATTGTTAGACATTTAAGTTTTAAGGTAAAAGCAGCTGAAGAAGCTTGGTGAATACAGTATTCTTTTTCATTTATTTGAAATGTTTGAGGCAGTTTGGGCCAAGATTAGGAAAGAAAGATTAAAACTGGAGCATGAATATGGAGGGTAAAAACATTTGAGTAAAGATTGGGAAAGATAGAAGCTGGAGGTAAGGGATTTGGGTGGGGGTAAAACAACAGCTAAGTCCACCTCTGGGTCCATGTGCTCTTAGCCACCCCTCCCCACCCCATGTTAGAAGATTGGGTGTGTCAATCAGGGCCTGAAGCAAAAAGAAACTTGTAGCCTGATTGGAAAATAAAGCTGATTAGTTAGTAATCAAAGGTTTTATATTAAAGATATTGATTTGTATAATTATAAAATAAGCTTTGCCTGCATAAGGTATGACTGAATTTTGTTTCCACAGAGATTACATACAATTATGATTTAAAGTCATACACTAGTGGCAGAAAATTAAGCTAGCCACCTGAAAATTAGCATATCTAAAAGGGCTAGCTCCTTTGTTCTTAGAAAGGTCTCCGATATCTCAAAGGGTGGCCAGGTCCAAAGTAATTCACCTAGGGATGAGATCTTGATAATCCTGGACTCCTAGTTCATCCTCTTTACCAACTGAAAGGGATTCCTCTCCCATGCTGAGGCAGACTAACAGAGGGGAAACTAAAAATACTTTAACTTGGAATAAAGAATTGGTATGTATGAAGATGAGAGGGGTGGGGAAGCAGCAAACCCATGTGTTCTAGTCCAAAGCTTTTTGCTTGGAAGGGAAGTGGCCCACCTCCTTCAAGTTCCTTAGGCCTTTTTTTAATTCAAATTTTTTTTGTAAAATCTCTGAAGAATATGAGTAAGGAATTGAAGTGCCTACGGTAAGGTTTTTGGGAAAAGTTGACCACTGAGGGTCAGGGCGCCAACTTCAAATCTGGAAATGTAATTGAGGTCATCTTATTCCTAAATTGTATTTTTAGGTTTCTCTTAGGTTGTAAAATTTGAAAGACCTTTGTGAGGTCTAAATTTTGTTATACATGAATTGATCTTTTCAAAAAAAGGGTGTGATGAAAATGTGATAATTTGGAATTATTACATTTGGTAAACAAGTAATATTACAGAAGATTTTCCTTTTGAAATCTGGGTTATTTATAAAAATGTATACAGTGGCTCAGGGTGTTAATCTCCATGTGTTGATAATGAGATGAATGACTTCCTGTGTAAGGAGACTTAGAAATGCATTCCCCTAATTTAATGAATAGTTTCAAGTTTTAAATACATAAAAATGTTTAAGGCATTGTTACATTTGTATGGTTTAAATGTTAAGAATTGTACTGTCAGAGAAAAATGATGAAGGGGGTTAAAAAGCTCTTATTGAATAATTGCTGAAATTATAAGCTTCCAAGTTTTGGTCTTTGGGAATTTATGAAAAGCAATTCCTCTTATAATCTAGATATTAGATTAAGAATTGTACTTAATCAAGAACTGAGGCTGTTAACTCAAACAAGGATTTTTGGCATAAATTCTTATCAACCCTATGTAAAGTCTTGATTTATAAGTCTCTGGTTGGGACCAGAAGCTGAATATGCCTCACAGAGATACCCAGACAGGTCTGGGCAAGGAAATTGATGTCTTTGATCAGGATCCAGTGACCTAGGTCTACCCCAGAACTCATTTTAATATAGCTCCCCTCCCAGAATGGAGGCCCATCAGTTGGCATCCCTTGGGAACATTTACTTTTTGAAGGTCATATGTTTTATAACTACCCTTTAGGACCCTTTTCAACCTGTCAGAAGGGAAGGAGGGGGGAGGGGCAGCAGTTACTGGGATCTACTGAAAGAGAGAGAACAGCAGGGGTCAGAAATCAGCCGACCCCCAAACCTGGCTTTTTAAAGTCAGAACTGATTTCTAGTGATTGGTTTTTAGGATAAGATTAGAATTCAAGATGTGGGTCCTGGTAAAGTTTTGATTAGTGAAACTTGCCATCTGATATAAAAGAACCCACCCTCTGGGGAGATGCCATTAGTTATTCAAGAGGGAGAGCAGGTAGATATAATGCTTTTTTTAATGGCAGGTCTCTGAAATCAAAAATAAGTAGTTAGTGATAATAGGAAAGGTATCTGTCAGAATCTGTTACTATTGTGAAGTTGTGGTACCTAAAGACCTAGAAGGTTTTATGGGGAAAAATGGAAAACTTGATTAATGCAAATATGTGAAATCTTGCTGTTTTCAATCAAATGATTGGGTAAATTGGTACTCTTGTATAGTCATGCGAAAGATAACATTCTTTCTAAATATTAATGGGAATAATTAGACAAAGGGAAAAATAAGTTTGTGAAAATCCCCATAGACTAAGGCTGGGATTTAAAGTTACTTTGCATCTATGTGGAATAATATCCTTAAAGGTTTCAAAGAGACGTAAGAGCAACTGGGTGTTAATTCAAATGGTGCAATTAATTACTGGAATTAAATCAGAGACATTTACAGTTTGGGGAGAAGAATTTCAATGTAAGTTTCTTAGATAAGTTGTAGAATATTTTTGCATTGATGGGAAAAGTTAAATGTGGTTGCTTGGATGTGAATTAATTCCATGGTCTAAAACGTAAGACAAAGTTAGTGTCTGAACCGATCATATTTATCTGGTTCAATTTTTGAAGTATATCTCATTCTTTCAGATCAGGCATAGTTAGGAGAATAGAAAAGCCTGGGAAACTGATGCAAATGTGTTAGAGCAATGACTTATGATCTTAATGAGAAGATTTTATGAATAAAAGTGGAAGTACATGTGAGTCACTTTAAAGATGTTCCTTAAGCAATGTGAGATTATAGTCATATCTTAAACTGATTATTGGAACTTGATACTGAAAGACTTAACGGATTGTTAACTGACTCTTTGAGTATAACTCCAGGTGTGAATATCAAAGAAAGCTGTCTGAGCCACTGACCCATGATGCCAGCAACCCTGTGAGGGGCAAGTATGAATTGCAGGTATGATTCATAGGAAGGGTGAGAGGACAACTGCTCCACATGTGCTGAGGTGGAACTCTCTTGACTTAATTCCTGGCAGACTTTAAGCCTGGCTCAATGTAGTTTGACGTTTGTCGTAACTTCTGCCTGGAGTTGACAGAAAGTTGGGGAAATATTGTTCCCTTACTAGGAGGTCCCTAATCTCTCAGTGGCGAATTTCTATAATCAGAAGGTTTTGTAAGTACAATAACAAATCTATTAAAATAATTGATTATGGAATATCTTAGATTACTATAGGACTGGGACTAGAACTCCTGTTTAAGTTAGGGTCCTTTACAAGGGCCCTGTATAGGGTCATGTATAAGTTAGGGTCTTTTAATTATTGGTAATGGTATGGAGACAATTAGGTCAAGGGCTTGTGAGAATATTATTTTGTTAATATGCTTGTCTAAAGTTTTGTTACAATTAGTAATGTTAAAAGAACGGCTTGTGGTTTATTTTGTAAATGCCTTAAAAAAACATGACATGACTAAAAGTTTATGATTTTATATGTACTGTGTTAAAAATTGATTTATTTAATGTATTTATGTATGTACTAGAGCCTGTTATTGTTTCTTTAGTGAAATTTCATCCTCCTCGTGAGGAAATTAATAATGGATTGTAAAGTATAAGAAACTGGGTTCTGATGTGAATTTCTTAAACATGACAATTAGACAAGGTTCTAATTTTGAATTTGTAAAAATGATCAGGGTATAAGGATTAGAAATGGTAACTTAAATTGTGCTAAGGCCACTTTTATAGGAGAATGGACTGAAAGCTGGTTCCAACAAGAAGACAAGAAGATGTTAAGATGCTGTGCTGGAGACGGCTGGAACAAATACCAAAGACCAGGACTTCACTGATGATATTCCCTGCCAGACAGCTGTTTGGGAAGAGACTTTTTGAATCTTAAAGGGACAACTGCATTATTGTTTTTTTTTTTAGGTCTCTGTATTTATAAAGGTGACTGCCCCCTTTGATTTGTCAATGTGCTGATCAACCTTTACCCCTTTCCCATATTTACTTAAAGGGGTGATAGTTAAGGAGAAAAATTCAGACAAGTAAGGGAGTATTAAAGATGTGTAAACAAAATTTTGAATAAGAGGTAGAAATTGTGAGAAATGGTGGGAGCAGTTTTGTTTCCACAGAATTCAAAGTATCTCCCCCCCGCCCCAAGCAGAATGTAAGTCAGATGACTGATTAGAACTAGTTCTAATCAGAGCTGTGATCTAGCCAAGACCTAGGCATCTGCTTGTATGTATGTTTAAACAAGCCATTTGAGGAGGGCATGACTCAGGCAGTCAGGGGGTTGTATCTGGCCAAAGAAGAACTCGGCGGGAGATTAGAAGTGAGAGTCAATAAAAGGACTGGCATCCACCAGAGTCCTTGTACTCTCCTTACTCTGTTCAAGGGATGTACCCATTTATTCAGAACGAATAAATGTAAAATATAATTAACACGTTAAAAAAAAAAAACAACCCAGAATTGGCCAAATGGAAAAGGAGGTCCAAAAGCTCACTGAGGAAAATAATTTCACAGAAATTAAAATGGAGCAAATGGAAGCTAATGACTTTATGAGAAATATAGAAATTATAAAACGGAACCAAAAGAATGAAAAAATAGAAGACAATGTGAAATACCTAATTGGAAAAACCACTGACCTAAAAAATAGATCCAGGAGAGATAACTTTAAAACTATTGGACTACCTGAAAGCCATGATCAAAAAAAAAAGCCTAGACATCATCTTTCAAACTACCAAGGAAAACTGCCCTGATATTCTAGAACCAGAGGGTAAAATAGAAATCGAAAGAATTAACCAATCTCCTCTTGAAAAATATCCCCAAAGAAAAACTCCTAGGAATATTGTAGCCAAATTCCAGAGTTCCCAGGTCAAGCAGAAAATATTGCAAGCAGCTAGAAAGAAACAATTCGAGTACTATGGAACCACAAGCAGGATAACACAAGACCTAGCAGCTTCTATGTCAAGGGATCAAAGGAATATGGAATATGATATTCCGAAGGTCAAAGGCATTAGGATTAAAACCAAGAATCACCTACCCAGCAAAACTGAGTATAATACTTCAACGGAAAAAATGGACTTTCAATGAAATAGAGGACTTTCATTCAAGCATTCTTGATGAAAAGACCAGAGCTGAATAGAAAATTTGATTTTCAAATACAAGAATCGAGAGAGGCATGAAAAGGTAAACAGGAAAGAGAAATCATAAAGGACTTACTAAAGTCAAACTGTTTACATTCCTACACAGAAAGATGATATTTGTAACTCATGAGACATTTTCTCAGTATTAGGGTAGTTGAGGGGGGAAAATATATACATAGACAGAGGGCACAGGATGAGTTGAATATGAAGTGACGATGTTAAAAAAAAGAGGGGTGAAAGGAATATATTGGGAGAAGGAGAAAGAATGGTAGCTGTTATAATGGAAGGGAAGAGGTGAAAGGGAATGAGTGAACCTTATTCTTATTGGATAATGAGAAGAAATAACATACACACTCAATTGAGTATCTTACACTACAGCAAAGTAGGTAAGAAGGGGAGATGAGGGGGCGGGGATGATAGAAGGGAGGACAGATGGGGGAAGGGGTAGTCAGAAGTAAAGACTTTTGAAAAGAGACAGCGTTCAAAGGAGGAAATTGAATAAATGGGGGATGGGATAGGATGGAGGGAAATATAGTTAGTCTTTCACCATATGACTATTATGGAAGTGTTTTGCATAACAATACATGGATAACCTATATTGAATTGCTTGCCTTCTCAAGGCGCATGGGTGGGGAGGGATGAAGGGAACTCAAAGTTCTAAAAACAAAATGTTAAAAACTGTTTTTACATGCAACTGGGAAATAAGATATACAGGTAATGGGGTATAGAAATCTATCTTGCCCCATAAGATAGTAAGGGGAAAGGGGAGTGAGGTGATAGGCAGCCTGGGGAAGGGGGCAATCAGAATACATGCCATCTTGGGGGGAGGGAGAGGGGAGAGATGGGGAGAAAATTTGTAACTCGAAATCTTGTGGAAATGAATGTTGAAAACTAAAAATAAATTAATTTTTAAAAGATTATAAATGCAAATAGGGAAGTTCATATTTGAACTTAGACGGAACAGGGAGGAAAGCCATTGGACATGGACAAACTAAACTCATGCTACACTTTAGTAACTGTATAAAGAAAGGGAAGAGAGGAGAAAGATGGCATGGTACAGTTGAAAGAACATTAGATTTGAAGTCAGCAGACCTGGGTTTGAATCCATCTCTGTCACGTTACCTATCTACGTACCCTTGGACAAGCTGATAAACTTTTCTGAGCTTCAGTTTCCTCATCTAGAAAATGAGAGGGTTGGATTAGACAGCCCAAGGTCCTTTCTAGCTTTATGACTGATTATGATCTAGGACAGTCATCTCCAAACTTCTGATCATACAATTACTGTCATCAGAAAAAAACCTTCAATACATACACTAAATATTACTTTATAAATACTTTTTTTTTTTTTACAAATACAAGATACAACTGCACCAATATGTTATAAAACATACAGAAGAAAAATGTTAAAAGGATGAGATAAAGATGAAACAGTATTTGATTAGTCACTACAAAGTCAGTGGAATGTGTTAGAAAGAGGGTCATAGCCAGATTCAGTCTAGGAAAATCATTTTAGCAGGTATGTGGAGAATGGATTAGAGTAGGGACACACTTGGGAAGGGAAAGCAAGGTGGCTACTGCAAGGGCCCAGGCTAAAAGTGATAAAGCCTAAACTAGAGTGGTAGTTATGTGAGAAGAGAAGGAGATTTAGATGGATGAGATACTGTGGAAGGAGACCTGAATGAGAAAACTGACCGGATATTTAGGATGAAGAAGGATGAATTTAAGAAGAAACTAAGGTTGCAAACCTATGTAACTAGAAGGAAGCTGGTGCTCTCTTTAGAAACAAGAGGAGAAGGGGTGGATTGGGGGCAAGGATCTGGGATGCAAAATGCAACCTACCTAATACCAACTCAACCTATGAGACTCATTTTGTCCCACTGAAAATGAAAAGGGGTGTGTGTGGTGGGAGAAGGAGAATCACAAGCAGGAGCTGAGGAAGAGGGGGAATCTTCCCAGCAGCACCTACACAGCTGCTGGTACCCAGCCCAGGGGGTGGACAGTAGTTGGGAGCTGGTGCTGGAGACAAGCCCCAAGGGGAAGAGAAGAATTCTGTTTTAGACATGAGTTTGAGATGCCTATGGGACAGAGACTGAGATGTCCACTAGGCAATTGGTAATGTAGGACAAGAGTTGAAGAGAGAGATACAGTGGCTACAACAATGTAAAAGAAAAAAATGATGGTGAAACAACTGAAACCAAGTGCTACAAATTTATGACGACCTTGCTTGTTCTGTGTGTCCCTTTTTTGTAGAGGTAGGGGACTATGGGTGTGGGATACTACAGACAATGTCCAACTATTTTTCCCTTTCTTTCCTTCTGTTATAAGATATGGCTACATATGAAGAAGGGAGGTTGGAGGAGAGAGTGACTGGGAAATAGAGGTGATGTAGAAACAAAAAATAATTTTAAAAAAAGGTATCATTGGTAACTTTGGAGAGAATAATTTCAGTTGAGTGATGGAGCTGAAAGCCAGACTGTGAACTGAGAGGACAATTGGAGGCATCTGGCAAAGGCTACCCCATTTCTGGAATGCACCCTCCCCATTTCATCTCCATATTTTAAAATCCCTAATTTCATTCAAAACTCAGCTCAAGCACAACCTTCCATATGAGGTCTTTCTTAAACCCTCAACCTAGCCCCAGATGCTGGGGCCTCCCATCCATAACATAAATGGCTCAGAGAATACAGCCTTGGACTTGAAGAGATCAGAGTTCAAATTTGACCTCTGACATTTACTCACTATGTGGCCCCTGCCCCCAGGGACAAGTCACACTTAACCCTGCCTCAGTCATATGGATCAAATGAGATAGTATTTGTAAAGCATTTTGTAAATTTTAAAGTGCCATATAAATGCTAGCTATTAACACCACCCTCGTTATTATCAATCTATGTTTCCCCTTTTGACAGAATTTAAGTTCCTTGAGGGAAGGGACTTTAATTTTTGTCTTTGTATGTCCTTTGTACCTAGCACACAGCAGACACTTTAATCAATGCCCATTTATTGAAGGAAAGAGTATAGACAGCTTTTTCTAGGAGTGTGACTGTGAAAAGGAAGAGATACAGGCTGAAACCTTAAGGAGAAAATAGTGTGTTAAGATCATAGAGGGGGCCTTGGATTAAAGATGATTGTGGAGGCAATCTGGCCCTAGGAGACAGGAAGGAGGGAAAGTCGTGAACAAAGAAGGTCTTAGGCAAGGAAAAGGGCCATCTCTTTATCAGACTGAAATATGCAACATCTCCCTGTTATGTCTGAGAAGCCTGAGGTAAAGCAGCTAATTCAAGGTCCCAGAATGACCCATTTAGAGCTGGAAAGGCTACTGAATGCCATCTAGTCCAGCACTTCTTAAACTGTGGGCCTCAACCCATATGGGGTTGTGACCTACAATTTAAGAAGCACTGAAGGGGTCATGAGAGGAAAAAGTTTAGGAAGCACTGAATTCTAGTCCAATCCCCTCATATCTTACTAGTAAGGAGAGCTTAAGGAACAGAGAAGTTAAGTGACTTGTCCCAAATCACTATGGCAGAGCTGGAACAGCCCAGGGTCTTCTATTCCAAATCCAACATTTCCCATCCCACAATGACATCATGCATGTGGTTAAGTAGCAGCATATTAAAAACCCAATTTAGTAAATCTAAATCTGATTTCCTTTACATATATATATATGATATACATCTGAAAAAAGCTCTCTCCTGCAAGTGGTTTTCTTTCCCTCCCATGATCTTCAAGGTTATTAGGTTATTATAAGTAGGCTTTGATTTGTCAGCAACACCCAAAATGTTCTGTACTGCTAACACAATGAACAGCAGGAACCACCACCTTTGTCAGCCTTCACCTACCTTACTTGTACTATTTGATCACAGTGTTAAGGGGAGAGTATCCCTAAGCCTTTGAAGAATTTGAGCAGGAATTATGAAGATGGTAATTAGAGAGGGATCTTCAAAATTTCAAAGCCTGAAAATTTTCTTTATCATCAGAATATGCTACCAAGCCATACTCCTTTTTCTCTTTTACCATCAAACTTGTGAGACAAGGCTGCCTAAACTGATGAATATACTTCATCAATTCTGTCCTTTCAATCTAGCTTCCACTTCCCATCATGGTACTCAAGCTTCTTTCTCAAAGGGCACCAGTGACCACAGAGGAATAGGCTGTTTTCAAACATGGTCAGTGTGTTGATCTGTTTTGCTCAGCTATATTTTTTCAAGGGAAGGCTTCCAAAGCACTATGAGTTGGTGGGTACTGACAGAGATGCCATCAATAAAACCAGAAGAAAACAAACAAAAAAAAATGGAGAAGGGGCCACAACATGGCAATTTCATTACTACCTTTGTTAAATTTTATATACTTTAAAAAAACTGTAACTGAAGTTCAACGTCATATGCAATTCTCTTTCTTTGCATTTGAAATACTTGTTGATGTTTCTTAAACTCAGCAAAAAAAAAATGAAAATAGTAAAATTAAGTTGAAAAATAAAAGGTTACCAATCACCTACTAGTTTTGTTAAATTCAGTTTTCTCTTCAGCTTTTACTCTGACCACCTCCCCCCTCAGAATACTCTCCTCTTTTGGCTTGAGAAATTCTACTCATGATTCTCCTCAAACCTCTTTAATCAATTCTTTTTTGAATCCTCTTTCTCTTTCCATCCTTTACTTCAATTTAATGAAGAGATGATCTCTCAGATTGCTGTTACTTCCCTAAGATCTTCCCAAGGCTATCTTAGCTCTTCTTTAGACACTTGTTCCTTTAGAAACTTCATTCATTCCCACAAAATCTATGCATATGACCCCAAATCTCCACTTCCATCCCTTTTCTGGCTGAAAGTTTCAAACCCTTCCCCCCAACTCCCTACCAGACACTGGCACTTTTATTTTGTCCCATCAGTAACCTCAGATTTGTTATGTCCAAATTGGGCTTACTATCTTTACACTCAAACCCATTCCTTCTAATTTCACCAACTGTGCACTGTCATCTAATCCAATCTCCCACGTTTGAAATCCTGGTGTTATGACTGTGCAATTTTCCCTTACCTCTAATATCCAATTCATCACCAACTCCTGTTGATACTATCCTAAAAACACCTTATGGATCTATATTCTACTCTCTATTCCCACTGGCATGTCATAGGATTATAAACTTAGAGGTGGAAGTGAACAGAGAGGCCATCAAGTGCACCCCCCTCATTTTAGAGGAGACTGAAGCATAAAGTGGCTGGCTTGGGGTCACACAGAGAGGTGGTGGCTCAAGTCCAGTACCCTCCATGCTGCCTCTCCCTAGTATGGGTATCATCAAACTTATCGCTCATCTATACACTATTATAAAATCTATCCAATTGGTCTTCCCACCTCCATTCTCTTTTCCCATCAAACCATAACAATAAAATAAATATTATTATTATTCAAATAAATGTTGAATGAATCGAACCTTCACTGTCAGATTTTTTCACAAATGCATCTGATCATATAACTCACTTCCTCAAAAGCTTCCTTTAGTGACTCCATAATGTCTGAACGAAGTTCAAACTCTTTCACCTGGTATTCAATTCCATCCAGCCTTATACCATACTACTTTCACTCATGTCTTCTAGTCACTATGAACTACTATGGACACCCAAACATCCTATTATTTCTTGTTCAAGTGCCTTGGTTATGCCTAGAAAATCCTCCTTCCCTATGTTAAAAGCCATCTTAAGTGCCCTTTCTTCCATGAAGCTGCCTTTCATTTCTTACTGTTGGTCAATATCTTTCCCCTCAAACTGCATTCTTCAGCACCCTTGTTTACAAGGCACTGGTGTTCTCTGTATTACTCATTTATGCATTACCTTATCTGAACTTTATATCTAGGACATTGGTCTGAATATTAACTGCTTAAAAGTTCTCTGAACTGAAATGAATTTTCTCCAAGTCATGTTCAATTTAGAAAATAATTCCATAAAGAAACAATAAAAATCACTTCTTTAATGTTATAAGACTGAAAGTCCTGTACAGTATTTGCATGATGAAGCAACTGTCTCATAGACTATTCCATAATAAAATGTCAATATTCTGAACTACACCCCAATCCACAGATTTTACAGTTACCTAAAAAGTTCAGAGATTGTGAAAGAAAAGATAAGAGAAAATATTTCAATCAATGCAGTAACAGTGAGGCACAGGAAACCAGGAGAGAAAATAATCCAAAACTACTCTCCCTTAAGTTCTCCAACTGCTTAGCTTTCAGGTAACCTTGCAGTTCTAAAATGATCTCTCACTAACGATACAGAAAAAAAGTCACACATTAATAATGCATTCATTAGTTTACACTCTGTAAGCTGACAGCTAGGTGGTACAGTGGATAGATTACCTGGCTTGAAGTCAGTAAGATGAGTCTCACTGAGTTCAAATCTGCCTCCAGACACTTACTAGGTAGGTGACCCTGAGCAATTCACTTTAACTCTGTTTGCCTTAGTTTCCTCATCTGTAAAATGAGCTGGGGAAGGAAATGGAAAACCACTCTAGTATCTTTCCCAAGAAAACCCCAGAGTCACAAAGAGTGAGACACAACTGAAACAACTGAACAAGAAACACGGTACTGTTAATGAAACAATTTTATAAAGCTTAAGAACTATGACCAATGCAATGACCAGCCACAGCCACAACTCCAAGAGGTACAAAATAATATACACTTTCAGATGTGATCAAAGTATAGATGTTTTCCTTGCTATTCTCATTTATTTATTTTATTGCAAAAGAAAACTTTTAAATAACAGCTGAGGAAACATGAAGAAAAGGTTAATTTTAAAGACTGCCCCCCCACCCCCGCCAAAATGTTATAAAAGCATTTTTTATAAAATGTACATAAGATAACAGAACGAAGTTCAGAGGGAAACATAGACAAGCAGGAGACAAAGCAATTTCAGGGGACAAGCAGTTTCAAATCTAGGGACAGCTTTGAAACTGCTGAATTAATAATAAAAAATGAAAATTTTAAATAAAAAGGTTTTACAAAAAAGGTTCTAGAAGATACACAGTACCTTTGAAAAAACATTTGACTAGAAACTCCAAGGAACAGGACTATTTCTTCAAGACACCAAAACAAGTAAAATGGCTAAAATGCTTGTAAGACAACTTAAAATAAGCAAACAAAAGGAGTACTAAAGACATTGAAAAGAATAAAGTCTACTAAAGACACTGAAAAGAAGTCCCCATACATGTCAAAATATTTATAGCAGCATTTTTTGTGATGGCAAAGAATAAGAAACAAAGTAGATACCTATCGATTGGGGAACAGCTGAACAAAATGTGGTATATGAATATAATAGAACATTATTATAAAAAATGACAAATGTCATGGATACAGAGAAGTACTTAAAGATCCACACGAACCAATGCAAAACAAAGCAACCAGAGCCAAGAAAACATCATACATACTGATTACAACAATGTAAATGGGAAGGACAAAAATATTACAAGTGAATGACACAAAATGATGATAAATATAGCTGAAATAACAGATGTGTGAAGACACTCTCACCACTTTGCACATATTTTCAGACTTTTTCAATATATTTAATTGTTTTGCTGATTTTTTTTTTTGCCAGGGAGGGACGAGCCTTTAAAAAATTTTATTCATTATATGGGATGACTCTCTGGGAGGGTAAAGGATACTGAGGTAGATTATGGTAACATAAAAAATGAAATCAATAAAACTACTAAAAGAAAACAAAAAGATTAAAGAGAATTAAAAAACACTAAACAAGGAAGAACCTGAAATTCAAATGCTCAAATTTCAAAACAAGGTAAAATTCTAGTGAGTAGCGTGTATTACCAAAGCAACAACAAAACAGTTGATTGTATTTTATGATTCAATCCCTAATTAAATCTTTTCTAGAGCCAAATGGTTGCTGCTGTGATGCCACAAATGCCCCTGGAAGTGCTGAAATAGCAAGAGCAAAAGAGATGCATGCAGTTTCCTCATTTATAAAATGAGGGAGTTAGATGAGATAGCACCTAATGTCACCCTCTGATTCTAAAAATACTATGACTTGAGGCAGTTAGATGGCACAGTGGATAGAGCACTGGACCAGGAGTCAGGAGGATCTGAGTTCAAATCCTGCCTCAGATATTAGCTCTGTGACCTTGGGCAAGTCACTTAACCTCTATTGGTCTCCCCTCCCCTAAATGCTATGACTTATGACCATGACATTAATAAGTAACCAGAATTAGGGTAGGAATTCCTGGAGTCCACAGAAATTCATGCAGTGGTTCTCCAAATCAGAAAATATTACCAAAAGGCTGAAAAGGGTGAAGCTAGGACAAGATGTGTTAAAGATGACACTCAGAAGAAAAGAATCAAAGCTGTTAGCTAGTCATTAAAGGAGAAAAGAGATGAAAACGATAAGAAGCACATGAAGTCAATAATACAGTCATACAAAACAATTTCCCAGGAAAGCATAAGGGAAAATAACTTCTTGGAAAATACAAAAAAATATATCCTGTTGCTTAGTGCCAATGCTCCTCTAATCCAACTAGGCTATACCACTATAGCAATTATCCATATTAGATAAATACTAAAATATGTATTGTACTTTATTCAATGCCACAAAGTTGCTCTGGAAGGAAACATTTTATCATGCTAGATTTTACAGTTACCTAAAAAGTTCAGAGATTGTGAAAGAAAAGATAAGAGAAAATATTTCAATTCTTCCTGATGCCTATTTCAAATATCTTCCTCCCTCCAAACACACGCATGTGTGCAAATTCTATTACCAACGGAATTATAAAGCCCTCAAAGAAAGGAAAAATATCTTATGCTCTTACACTCCCAGTAAATGTAGACATTTAATATTTGTTTAAGAATTAAATCAATAACTTACATAGTCAAACACTTTTGCCTCTCTTTCTTTTAAGACAGAGATCTGCACCAACTCTTTCCTGATCTCCCTAACTGGTACCCTTCTTCTCAAGCTACTTTGTTTTTAACTACTTTATATCTATGCTTGCAGACACGCACACACTAGCTGTCTTCCCTATTAGTATGTAAGGAACTGTTTCCTCTTTTGTACTTGTATTACACACAGTAGAAGCACTTGTTGATTAATTCCTCTGATACTGTCTATGCTAGAAGTTTCAAACTTGCTACCGTGGCCACACTGCCAGAATCAGATTAAAATGCAATTAAGAAATGATTAACAATAATAAATAATAAAAAAATAAAAATACAATACAATATAGATAATATTAATTTATGGTTTTCTAAGTCAATGTAAGGCCCACAGGAATCTGTTTCTATTTGATACCATGGTCAAGAGTATCACTATTTCTAGGATAGCAGTACACTGATGAATAAATTTCATAAACAAAAATATATCATTACAGTATATATTATAGGTATGTATACATGTTGTATACATGTATATGTTACAGTATATATTATATAGGTATTATATGTGTTCTTACATACTAGATCTGCCAAGAGAAAAAGGAGAATGGCTACTAAATGCTTGAGAGTCTAAACTAAGCTGGCACTAAAAGGATCAAAAGTAGAACTCTAAAAAGCTATCAATGTTGAAAAAAGGTCACCTAGGCTTCTAAAGCAAAATCAGACACAAAGAGAGTACTTAAGGTAGTCAAATTTCAGTGGTAATTCAAAAGACTGACACAAATCAAAAGATATATTTATAAAATCTCTTGGATATTTTCTTGGATGGATTTTCATACTAAATGGAAAAAGATGCTGTCCAACCAGTTTCTCTAACCCTTATTTGCAGTTAAAAGCTTTAGTCAAGTCATTTTTGTTCATCAACAAAATCTCTGAGCGACAAAGTCAATTAAGTTTTTTGAAAGTATGATTATTAAATGTGCATTGATGTATAAATGATAGGAACTGGGGAGTTATGTAAAATTATTGATAAGCTGACAATGATACTTGGATATTTAAGTATACATTTAGTTATAACAAAAGGGATATCTTCCACAACTATAGAATACCACTAAATTGTTTTATTCTGGCAGTCAACAAGTATTTAGTAATAAGCTCTCTCTATGTGACAGGCACTGTCACACTGTCAGCAATATAAAGAAAGGGAAGCAAAAACATGGTCTCTGCCCCCAAAAGGCTCCTGAAGAAAGCGGTAGATTTTTTTTTTTAAATTTGGAAAGAGCTTTATTAGCACTTGACCGCACGGGGTGAACTACCCAAATCATGTGGCCCTGATCAGGGGTTGGGCTGGGGTATATAAGGGCATGAACTGCAAGCCTATAGCTCAGGGGTTGCACAAGCAGGAAGTTACAGAAGCCAAAACTGGCAATTGGTTAATTCCTTGCTTAAGGAAAGCAGTAGATTTAAACAGTCTTGAAGGAAGTGAGGGAGCAGAAGTGAGAGAGAAAATCCCAGGCCTGGAATCAGTCAGTCAACAAGCATCTACTGACCGTCTACTATGTTCGAGATACTATGCTAAACACTGGGGAACAAAAGAAAAGCAAAAGACCATCTTTGCTCTCAGTCTAATGAGGGAAACAACATGCAAGCAACTAAGTATAAAGCCATATACAGGATTAAAATGGATATTTCAACAGCAGAAAGGTTTATGCATTAAGGAGAATTGGGAAAGGCTTCTTGTTTAGAAGGTGGGATTTTAGCTGGGACTTGCCAGAGTAGCCAGGAGGTAGAGATGAAGAGATGGAGCCTCAGGTCTAGAGACCAGCCAGTGAAAATGCCTTGAGAGATACAGAGTCTTGTGGGAGGAACAACAAGGTCAGAGTCACTGGATAGCAGATTATGTTGGGGTGAAGGAAGACTGGAGAGGTCAGAGGGGCCAGGTTATTAAAGGCTTTAAATGCCAAAGGATTTTAAATTTAATCCAGGAGGTGATACAGAGCCATTGGAGTTTATTAAATAGGGGGGTGACATGGTCAGATTTTCACTTTAGGAAGATAAATTTGACAGTTGACAGAAAGGATGGACTAGAGTGGGCAGAGATTTGAGGCAGGGAGACGATTCAGCAAGCTATTACAACAGTGAAGGTATAAAGTAAGGAAGGCCTGCACCATGTTGGTGGCAGTTTCAAGAAGGGAGAAAGGGACACGTATTAGGGATCGTTCAAGGACTTCACAACACATAGAGAGTGATGAGTCAAGGATGATAAGCAGTATGTCATCCTTGGGTGACTGTGAGAATGGTGATACCCTTTGGGGGGAAAGATAATGAGTTCAGTTTTGAACATGCTGAATTTAAGATGACGTTGTGATGTCCAGTTGTAGATGTCCAACAGAGATGTGAGAGTAGAGGTCAGGAGCTATGAGAGTACATCTGAGAATCATCAACATATAGATCATTAAACCAGAAGTGATGAGATAATCAAGCAAAAAGTACAGAGGGAGAAGAGAAGAAAGCTTTGAAAGACCCCTAGTTTGTGAGTGAGACCTAGATCCAGAAAGGGAAACTGAGGAGCTAACAGACAGGCAGGAGGTAAACCAGGAAAAAGTAGCCTCACCAAAACCTAGAGAAAAGAATATCAAGGAGAAGAGGGTGATCGACAGTGTAAAAGGCTGAAAAGAAGGCAAGATGAATAGCGATTGAGAAAAGCCCATGATATTTTACAATTAAGAGATCACTGGCAACTTAAGAGAGAGAAGTTTTGAGTCAATGATAAGATCAGAAGCCAGACCACAGAGTGAAGAAAGGGAGAAGAAATGAAATGGAGACATCAATTTGCAGGCAGCAATCTCAAAGAGTTTAGGCACAAAAAAGAGGAGAGATATGGGATGATAACTAGTGTAGAAATGGATCAAATAGAGGTTTTGTGAAAAGGGGGAAGAAAAACACCAGGCATATTTGTAGGAAGCAAGGAAGAAGCCAGACAAAGATTGAAAACAAGTGGGGAATGATAAAGGGGACAATCTGCTGGAGAAGACAGGATGGAATGGAATCAATCTGTGCATGCAGACAAGTTTTGTTTTTACAAGGAGAAAGGCCACCTTTTCATTTGAGACAAAAGTGAAGGAGAGCCAGTGCAAAGTATGGAGTTGGGAGATGAAGTGTCATGTGTGAGGAATAGCAAGAAGCCAGTGTACCTGTTAAGGGGACCATCATCCATTCCCCAGTTGACAATCTAGGTATCACCCTCAACCCCCTACTCTCTTTCAATTCCCATACTCAATCAAGCTGTCAAGTTCTGTCTCTTACACCTTGCAACATCTCTCACATACTGCCCTTCTCTCCGCAGACTAGTAATAATAGTCTATTGAGTTAGTATCCATGCCTTAGGTCTCTACTCCAATCCATCCTCCCTCCCCAAAGCTGTCAAACTGATCTTCCTAAAGCACAGATCTGACTATTGACCACCCCCTCACCCCAATTCAATAAACTCCAGTGGATCCCTATTAACTACAGGATCAAATATAAAATCCACTGGCTTTTCACTTGGCCCCTTCCTTACTCTCCAGTCGTTCTACTCTTTACTTCTACCTTCTAAGTACTCTGAGATCTTCTAACAATGGCATCCTTGTAGGTTTGCAGGTTCCTTGCATACAAAACCACTCCAGGCATCTTCTCTACCTATGCCCCCATGACTGGGGTTCTCTCCTGCCTCATCTCCATCTCTACCCTCCACTGTTTTCAAGTCTCAGTGAAAGTCTTATCACCTTTTTGAGAGAAGCTTTCCTCCTGGTCCTGCCTTCGTTTTGAGATTGCCTTCTTTTTATCCTGCCTATAGTTTGTACGTAACTGCTTGCATGCTGTCTCACCATTAGACTCTTTTCTCTCCAGACTATACTTGGGTCTTCCACCACTATGCCTCAGAAACCTCTTCATCCTGGAAGTTCACCCCAGCTCTGGAATTCACATACTTCTTCTCACCTCCTCTGACTGCAGGGATCCTACCTTAACTTTTATTTAAGAAGGATGCTCAAACCAGTCAAGTCTTCATTCCTCTCCAGGCTGCACTATGGACTTTCTCTACCAAGACCCCTAGTAGGGTGCCACTCCTCTTTTCAACTTGTATTTACATTTCTTCCCAGTACTTGGCCGTGAGCCTGGCACATAGTTAAGTACTTAATAAATGCTTGCTGACTGCCTGAGACTAAGCTCTCTAAGAGCAGGGACTTTTCTGCCTTTACTATATATCCCCAGCCATTGGCACAACAGATTAATAAATGCTTGATTTGTTTTGTAACTGGATCACACATTACATGGAAAGGAGTCAAGTTAGCTAAAGGTTAGGTTGTGAAGGACTTTACATTCCAATTTGATCTTGGAATTAATAAGGAGTCACTGTACTGAATGTATGTGCATGGATTTGTGTGTGGGAGGGGGTGGATTGTAGTGGTGACAGGGACTTGTCTGCTGTTGTTCAGTCATTTCAGTCATGTCCGACTCTTTGTGATTCATTTGGTGTTTTCTTGGCAAAGATACAGGAGTGGTGTGCCATTTCTTTCTCCAGCTCATTTGACAAATGAGAAAAATGAGGCAAACAGGGTGAAGTGACTTGCCCAGGGTCACCCAGCTAGTAAGTGTTCAAGGTTGAATTTGAACTCAGATCTTCCTGACTCTAGGCCCAGCACTCTATGCACTGTGCCACCTAACCACTCTGACAATGATGTGTATTTTAAACACTAACTTCGGTGGGTAAATGAAGGATATATTGAAGCAGAGAGACCAAGCAAAAGACCATTGCAATGATCCAGGTGCATGAGGTAATGAGGGCCCATACTAGAATGGTAATAGCTGTATGAGTAGAGATAAGAGGATGTGTGAGAGATACTCTGAAGGTAGAAAAGACAAGATTTGACAAAAGAGTAGCTATGTATTCATGTCAGGATGGTGACTCTTTGTCAGTAACAGGGAAGTTGGGAAGAGGAGAGGGTTTAAGGTGAAAGATAATGAGTTCGGTTATAGACATGTTTTAGTTTGTCTTTTGGTAGTTCTATGTTCTCTAGTGAAATAAAAAGGAAAAAACTCCCCCAAACCAATGAGCCTTCTAATTGCTACTTTTTCTACCTACCATAGGTACATGACAAGCCAAGTCCAAATACTCACAAAAGCTTTTCAATGCTGATCATTCAATAAAAAGCATAAGCCCTCCCTAAAATCTTACCATTGGTGGCATACAAAAGAGCTGACACTAAGTGGAACAAATGAAAGAAAAATGATGACTTCTAAAACAACTCTTCCTAGAGACTACTTTACGAGATTTTTTTTTATCTATGGGACGCTGCTATAAGGAAGGAAATGTCTAAATGAATTCTCTATTTTTTAAAAAAATCCACACCAATGACCTCATTTGATTAAGTACCATTTCCTTTTTCCTTTCATTTATATCAAAAGCAAAACACTATTTTAATTCACCACTATGTTGTCACTTGAAAAATTAATATTTTAAGTATTCAGATGCCTACTACAAATGAAGATGATCAAATCAGAAAAATAAGTGGTGGAGATGTTACAAGTTATTCTCAGGGAAAGATACCTTATTAACTACTAAACTCAAAAAAAGGCATAACCGTTTTAAATTTCACTTTACCAAAAGAGAATCTGTCTTATACAGACAGTATCCTATTATGATAAGATACTGTTTCAAAAGGCCAAATGAAAAGTTTTTTCTTCTTTGTGAATTACATTATCTTTTCCCAAACAGAATCTAGTATGTGCCCCCTGCCCAAGGTGTGAAGAAATAATATTAACAAAAAACATTAATTTTTAAAAGGCAATCAGAGTTCTCAAGTAAAGTCCACCAATTCCCAACATGAAATTACCTTAACAGCTTTTGAAACTTCTAAACAATCCCAGTGTGGCTTAATATGCCAAATTCAGATGAAAGTAGCTGATGTTTTGAAGGATTTGGAAAAATCTCTCATCTATTTATATAATTAAAAGTGACTATAGCTCAAATGTTAAGCTTACCCCAAAATGATATTTTTATAAAACTTAATTATAAATAATTTATATTTTTATTAAAAATCATATTAAAGATGCAAAATTGGATCAGCTAATCATTCTAACAGTGAGCAAAAAAATTCTTTCATTTACTTATAAAAGATAACTAATCATTTTTGGCAAAGGGGGCAACTTTCAACAACAATTTTTTAGCGGAAATTTCCCTCTCTATCCACATTTGTAAAGAACCAACATCCAAAGGACTTAGTATTTAAATCTATTCACTATACACCAATGGCTGTATCCCAATTTATTCCTATTGAACCCATAAAACACCTGGGTTCAATTAAAGAAGTTATTCCAAAAATATTAGCCCTAAGTTAACAATCTTCTTCCTTCAACTCCAATCATGATAAAACAGAAACTAAGCTAACCTTTACTACTTTCAATAAATCTATGGGTGTCAAAACAGCATCCCTATTTTTACAATTATACTAATTATATAATGATCATCAGTGCTACTGGCAGAAGAAAGATAATGCCAATGCTTTAAGTACACGCTGAAATTTTACAAACTGAATCAACACTTTCATCAACAAGCCTTTTTGATGTTGGGTTAAATGGGTTTTTAATTGGCTCAATTCTAAAACATTAAGCAGAAAGTACCCAACATTACTAACACCACAGCAATTTCCAATATCAAAATGTATAGTTTTATCAGTAGATGACAGAGCATTGGATTTTAAACCATTTCTGACATTAGCTGTGTGATCAAGGTCAAGTTAACTTCACTTGTAAAATTAAAATACTGAGTTGTAGTACCAATCTCACAGGGTTGATGTAAGTCTTAAATGACTAGCAAACCTACAAACACTACATAAATATAAGTTATTATTATTACTTATCCCCCCCTTCCTTCTTGTTAATTAAAAGTGACCAATTTCTTGGAGTTGGTAAATCAAAGACTTGAACATCCAGTGGTGTGCGATGATAATGAAAAAACATTTAAAAAAAAAAAAGAAACTTGAGGATATGAAACTACACCTTGTCACGAGAACCCAATCACTCTAGTTATCAGTCAGCATTTATTAAATACTTAGTAGTTGGCAGGCACAATATTAGGCTCTGGGGATACAAATTTTAAAAGTGGGGTAGTTTTAAAAAAATCACTTTATCTCATATATCTCAAGAAGCTCACACCCTAAAAAGCCTACTACTTAAGTAATACCTGCTTTCACCTTCCAAAATGGCCAAAACCAGTTGTGACACCCTTTCTGGTTAGTGCCAATTAGGCAAAATAAACACAACTACTACAACCAAATAATTGTGATGGTATTAAAAGACCTCCAGTCACAAATAGTTAATCGGACTTTTATGCTAACATAAATGCCTTGTTTAAAAAAATCCCAGAAACAGAAGAGAGTGACTACTAATTGAAATAGCTAGGCAAAAAGGATAAAGAAGTTTAGATTTCATGATCAAAGCAAATTGAAGTCACCACAGAGCCTTAAGTTTGATCACGATGTTACTGGAAGACTACTTGGGGGGAAGGGGTGTGTAGAACCATTCTTTACACATCAAGACAGTTGTGAGGAAAAAAAAAAGTGTTTTGTAAAATGTAAGTTAGCCAGCTATGAAAAGCAGGGGACAAGTAGAACAAGGATAGTTGGAAGGCCATCCTAGAATGAGGTAAGGTGGTTTCAGAGTAGAGTGGAAGACAACTAAATTTACATACAGCCATATCCTATTTATGCACAAAGTGCTATTACTTCATTGTCTAGGACAGGGCTGTCTAACCTCAGGTTTTTATTGAAACAATAGATAATATATTATGATTTGCCATTTTAGTGAGAGCTCTGTGGTAGCTTGGCTTCATTTACTAAAGCATTTATGCAAATTTCTATGCTTGTGGGCAGGCCACATAAATCACATCAGGCCGCATTTTGGACAGCCCTGGTCGAGGATATGATTCCCTTTGGACCCTGGTCCTAAGAGTACAGTTTCTTGTCCTAATACCCACTGGTAGTTGCTGGAATGCTTTGCCTAACCAACCAGAAACCACACATAGTTGTCACAATGGTCATTCAACTGAGCAAATTTCTACAGTTTGCTATTGTCCATACCAATGCTTTTTTTGATTGGGGCAGATAACTGAGAACGGACTAAGGAGCTCAATTATTAAAGTTAACTATCAAGCACCCTGAGAGTATACAGTCTACAGGGTACAAAATGGCTTAAGATAGTCCCTGTCTATAGGATACCAGGCACAGAAAGTAATTAATGAAAACAAGAAGATTATATATCAAGAGTGCTAAATTGTATAGAACAGTATGAAACATTACCATTAGAAAACAAGACCAAATGAAAAATGTACAAAAGGAGAGTCTGATCAATGTGGTCTGGTGGTGTTGAGAAAGGATTCAGAGAAGGATAGAATAAAAGATACTGAACACCTTAGCCACAGATGTGGGAGTATCCAAAATAAATATGGAATATGGAAACCTCTTTGACTAGAGTAGAAGGTTTATATTAGTGAGAAACAGGATTGTGATATGCAGAATGGGGTTAGATTACCAACAGCTCTGGATACTAGGCACGCATTTATGGTTTATAACAGGCAACCCCAGAAGGCTCTTCAACAGATTACTAATAAAATGAAGATTAATCTGGTAGCAGTGTACAAGATGAATTCACTGGGAGGTCGACTATAGACCAAACTGTTAAAAGGTAAGGAGGGGAAAACTATAGTAATCCAGACCTTAAGGGGATAATAACTTGGACAACAGTAACGGCAAAGGGACAATTATACAAGATATAGCAAAAGTTGAATCAAAAGGGCTTGATGACTACATACACAATAGGAACAAAGATGAGGGGGGATTCAAAGATGCTTTGAGCCTAGAAAAAGAATAATATGATTCTATGTTCCATTAACAGCGGGGGATGGGGAGGGAGAAGGAATTTAGGAAGTGGGGCTAACTAGTTTTAGAGGGAAAATTTTGAATTCAATTTTAGACTGTCAAGTTCAAAGTGAAAATGTCCTACAGGAGTGCAAATGCAGGACTAGAATCTGGCTAAAGTGAAGACTAGTGATAATGATTCAAGTGTCATCAAAATAAAGGTTCAAGGCATGAAGAAAGGTATTTCCGGAGTGAAATAAAATGAGCAGATACCTAAGGATAGAGCCTCGGAGGACACAATACAGAAGAAGAATCAGCAGAATAGATAAATAACAACTCAAGGAAACAAGAGAGAGAATATAGTTAGAGAGTATAGCATGGAAGCCTACACAAAGGCAGTGTCAAATACCTGAGGGATCAAAATGAGAACTGAAAAAAAAAAAAGGCCTTTGATATCTGGTCTTGTTCATTTATTTAAATGCCCACTTACACAATGATCAAAGTTAAACACAATTTATCAAAAAGGAAAGGGGTCCCTTTCCCTTGAAATAAGTCTCCAGTAACAGAAAATTTATTAGATGCCTACCATACGTCAGGCACCGTGTTTATCTCTGCAGATGGCAAAGAAAGAAAGAAAAAGTCCCTGTCCTCAAGAATTCATATCCTAATGGAGGAAACCAGAAAATTGCCAGTGAGCTTTCAAGTGGAATTCTGTACCATAGTGAAAGGAGTATTAAAACTTTAAGTTAGAAGCTAAATGTTAGTACTAGTACTATAAAGTATGTACTACTATCTTTTGGTTTTATATCACCTTCATTTTAAACATACCCTTCCTCTCCCTAGAGGGGTATATTCCTAAAAACAAAATAGTAGTAGGGGGAAGAAAATTTCACAACCAAACACACCAATCAAGTCTGATAGTAAATGTTACTGCTCCACACCCAGTCCCCTTCACATGCTTGTTAACTGACCGCAAAGAGGAGAAAGCATTTTCTCCTCTATTCTCTTAAGCCAGGGCTGTCTAACCTTAGGTTTTTATTGAAAAAATAGGCAATATATTTTGATTTGCCATTTTAGTGAGAGCTCTGCAGTGGCTCAGCTTCGTTTACTAAAGCATTTGTGTAAATTTCTATGCCTATAGGTGCACTGTGGGGCACATTTTGGACAGCCCTGTCTTAACCCAAAGTTGACCATTATAATTATACAGCTGTTATGCTCCAGGTCAGAGAGGTCTGACCAGGCTGGTCCCATATGTCCCCCACGTCCCACCCTGTTTGAAACTAAACCATAACAAGACACTCATAATCTAACAGTTACCAAAATGAGATACAGCAGGTGAAAGACAATTAGAGGAGGGAAGGGATGTCCACCTAGGATAAACGCCTTGACTGAGCTGAGCACATAGCTTTCTGGAGTAGGTACTGGTCATATTGCTGGGTGGTGGCCAGAAACTTAAGGAAGGAGCTAAAGCTTGTGTCCAGGCCCTTCTTGTATTAAGGTGACCAGGAAGCTAAATCAATGGCCTGAGTCTTGGTCCCTTTTGTCAATTAAATCTCAAGAACAGTTTTTAAGAAAAATTAATCTAATCTGCAAAAAGTAGAGTCTTAGAATTGTGCTCCCACCACAACAGCCTTTTTTTCCTTCTCCTTTCCATGGTAATGCTCTTTCACTTGGCATCAGTTCACATAAATCTTCCTGCTCTTCTCTTATGATTAATAATTAAATTACTATTCTTCTTACTATTCATCTTTTTTTTTATGTTGCAATAACATTCCAACTACAATCATGTACCAAAGTTTGTTCAGCCATTCCACAACTGATGGGCACCTACTTTGTTTCTAGTTTTTTGCTACTTAAAAACGCTGGTATAAAATACTTTAGTGTATATGAAACCTTTCTATCTTTGACCTCCTAAGGGTACAGGCCTAGCAGTGGAATTGCTGGGTAAATGGACATGGAGTTTAGTTAACTTTCTTAATATAAATCTAAACTGCTTTGTAGAATGGTTTAACCAATTAACAATCCCACTAATAGTGTTTTTGTATGCCTAAGCCTCCACACCCCCAACAATGACTATTACCAATCTTTTGTCGTTTTTCTAGCTCCAACACTCCCTGGCTGTGTGATCACGAACAAACAATCTCTCTGTCTGTTTTCTCATCTGTAAAATAGGGAAACAGAGTTATTATGGAGAAAGTGCTCTGCAAAACCTTAAAGTGTAATACAAAGGACGATTACTAGATTGATGATGATGGCAGCCAATCTCTCAGTAAGTGTGGCTGCAAAGGGAAGGAGAGAAAGAGGATGCTTACAATGAATTATGAGCCCCTTGAAGGTAGAATCATGGTTTGCACACCTCTGCATCACACATATCAACTCAAAGCATTTTGCACATAGGAGGTACAAGATATTAAATGAATGAGTATCAGGGAAGATGTGGGAGATGAAATCGTTAGTTTTGCTAGTAATATTTCCTCTGCTTTCTGGAATATAAGCTGTATGCAGGGAAATCTGCCAAATCAGTAAACCAGTAAGGAGAACAGGCTTGATTTAATCAATCAATAAACATTAAGTGCCTATGTGCCAGGCACTGTATAGGCACTGGGGATACAGAAAGAATCAAAAGACAAGTCCTGCCCTCAAGAAGCTTACAATTGAATGGGAAGACAACATGCAAACAAACTATATACAAAGAAGTTATATAATAAAAGATAAATGGGAAATAATTAACAGAGAGAACGCTCTAGAAGGAGATCATTCCAGGCATGGAGGTCAGCTTGAAAAAATACCCAGAGGTAGGAGATGGAGTGACTGAAGGTAACAGGAGAATCCAGAATCTGGAAAGAAAATGAGCTTGCTTTTCTAGTGACCAAAGGGTCTTAAGTAAATTGCTCAACTTTGACTAGATAGTAGAAATCAGAGACTAGGCAAAGAAGAAAAAAAGGAAGGAACTAGAAAAGACTGAAAAAAGCCTTAAGCCAAAAAATCCTGAGTAACACACCATATTTCCCCACGTATATATGACACACCCCTTTTCAAAAAACTTGGGGTCTAAAAACTGGGTGTGTCTTATACAGTAGCTGTAGATTTTTTTTTAAACTTGCATTTCCTGCTTTTTCGAGCTTATTGTCTTTGCACTCATTGATTTGCATTTGTCACCGGTATATTAGGTTATGTTTTGCCCCGTTCCGCCCAGAAATGATTTTCGTACAGCGCTGAATTCAAGTTAAAAGGGATTTCCGAATGGAAATCATGCTGCTGAACATAAGTTTGGTGGTCCTCCAATTGAGAAAAACAATCCCAGACTAGCTACGGAAAGAAGAAACTCTACTGAAAACACCATGGCAGAAGGCCATGAGAGGCAAGTCAGCAAAATGGCCTGATTTAGAGAGGGAACTGAAGATATGAATTGAAGAGTAAAGGGCAATTGGAATTCCTGTGTTCACAAAGATGGTTCAGCATGAGGCAAGAAGAACTGCTGATGAAAAAGAAGTTACCGATTTCAAAGGACACAACTGGTGCTTCAGGTTCATGAAACGGAATGGACTAAGCATGCGTACACACACCAGACTTGCCCAAAAAATGCCTGAAAGCTATGAGCAGATGAATAAAACTTGAGTTCAATAACTTTATGTAATACATTTTTTTTTCAAATTTCGGGCCCCAAAATTAAAGAGTGTTTTATACATGGGGAAATATGGTATATCTGTTAACTATCTTTGTTACCACTCCCACATCCCCTCATACTTGTTCAATATTAACTGCTTATGTTCTTCCTGCTCTGGACACTTTAAAGCTAACCAAAAGAAAGGATTAAGTCCAGGATTTAGTCTCTGGAGAAGAAATTTCCCCTTATTCTCCCTCCCCCCAACCTCCCACCTGAAAATTACTCCAATAAGCAGTGACAGAACCTAGCCAGGGGGCCTTTTGCTTGGTGGCTTGGTATGGGCTCCATTGTGTCACACAGTACCACCAGTCCCACTATAAAACTACAAAGATTACTCTAAAGCAATTGGCTCCAAGTAAAATTATGGCCCCTTTTGTGGGGCGCTGGCTTGATTTCAACAAATATAGATGTGGGGAAGATGGGTAACATCCTATCCTCTTCCCCAACAATAGCCTATCTTTAAGACCCTGCCCTCTCTTATGGCTTTACCCAGCTTGGGCCCCCCTAGGGCAGTCAACACCTATGGCAACCCTGATATCCACAAGCATGAATACAAAATTTCCTTGAAGTGCCCCCGTTCTACCCCCCAATCCTCCAGTATCCCCATACTTGACTTCCTGGTCATCTGTTCCTGGCCATTGTATAGGCATAATGAAAGGGTTGCAATTATACTATCTTTCTACCCAAACCTACCCACACATCTTCAGAACTTCCTTCCCCTTTTCTGTGAAGGATACTACCATTGTTCCAGTCTTCTAGGTTCTCAATTTGCTCACTATCCTTCTTGACTCTTCAATTAGCTGAAACTGCTCTCTTCAACATTACCAATAATCTCTTTAACTGCCAAATCGGCTGGCCTTTTCCTCACTCAATCTTCCTTTCTTGACTTCTTTGCAGCATTTAATACTATTTACCATTTCCCTCCAGATTGTCATGACATTGGCCTCTCAGTACTCCTCCTAGTCAGTCAACAAGCATGTATCTGTTAGGTGCACACTGTAGGCTAGGCACTGTGCAAAAAACAGTCCCTGACCTTAAGGAGCTCATATGTGAATGGCCAAAAATTGTGGATACAAGATACATATGGTGTAAATGGCAGATTATTCTCAAAGGGAAGACACTAGCAGTAGCTGGGGGACTTAAGACAAATGAAACCCTTAGAGAATAATGCAAGCACAGCATATAACTAAATGGCCTAGTATATAAAAAAGAAACCAAAAACCTTACCTATTTTCAGTACCACAGAATAAGTAATATTACAGTGGTGTGCAAATTAAATGTAGATAGTCTTAGTTTTCCAGCCAGCTGGGATTAACCTGTTAAGAACCCTTTTTTAAGCTTGGTAATTGTTCTAAACTGTATTACATTTTAAAAGGGGATACTAAATATAATTTTGATGACCAAAATATTACTTCTCAACAACTGTGTTGAATTATACAATTCTATAACTGTTTCCACTCAAGTCCTCCTCCAATGTCTCATCAACTGAAGTGTCTGGGTGCATAAGACAACATCAATTAAGCGCTAGCACTGGTAAGTTCTACACAGCTAGAAAGGGTTCTGGCAACTGATCGGGCAATTCTGAAAGAGCATGGTCTTAAAAAGTTAGAGAGAGGCTGTGACCTGGGTTGGTGGAGGAAGTATTCACACTGATTAAATTATAGATCTTGACTCACGTTGAAGTGATAGCTTCAAAGCTTACTGGTCCCTATACTAAATGCTCCCAGACTATTGTGCCTTTTAGTCTTCAGAATATACCGTATCTCTTCAGCTATCAGTTCAGACTAGTACCATTTATGTCTACTTAGAGCAGTCTCCTCCCCTTCCTAATTTGTCACTTCTACACTGCAGTGGGCTTATAAATAAGATAAACCAAGTTGTTTGTTTTTTTTTTAGAACTGAAGTAAAGTACAAATAAAGAGATGACTGTGGCTCTCTCTCATATGAATAATGTATAAAAGCTTTAGTGAATGGGCTTTAGAACACCTATTTTGGCTTTTCCAAAGCCTTTTTGGTTTACTTCTTGATTCTTGGTTATGCTCTGTAGAGGTGGCCTATTACTATAGTTGCCAGGGGCTAATCAGTTTCTACTCACTTCTACTCCCTTCTCAAGCTTCAACTTTTGTGTATTTAACCACTCATTAAAACTTCTCCAAGTGTGGAGAGAGGCTAGAAGAGGAAACAGTTCTATACAGTTACATATCAGCAACTCAAAATAGTTGGACAGGAAGCTGAAATCACTGGCTCTACATGTAACAATAAGACTATCATTTCAAGAGTATTTCTAAGAATAAAATCTATTCTTTCCCTTCTGAAGTCTATAACAAAATACTTCTACTTTGAAGGTGGAAAGTTCTGTTTCAGGGCTTGCTAGAATAGAAGGATACAGAAACAACTTTCATATGGTATAATCTATCATAAAAACTGATAGCTGAGAAGAAAGAAAAACCTTACAACTCTTATCTTTCCATCTCTCTCCATATTATCCCCACAAACCCAAATAGTTTTCTAGAAGATACTGCTATCATCAGGTATAACTATAGTTAAGAGCCAATGCAGAAACTTTAACAAGACCTTCCAAAAAAAAAAAAGACTCAGTTCTTGATGCTAAAAGCATTAATAAACCAAACACATTATGATTTACAAGTGTCTACATGTAATTCACTGAAAATAAAGTAAATGTTACATAATGATTACATTTAAAGTCTCTCAATTCAAATATTTACAATATTCAAGGCTGACATGTTTTATCTAGCTTGGCTTGCTTTATTTTATAGCAAAAAACTGAGCTTCTGTCATTTATTGCAGCTAAAGCTGGCTCTTAGAAAATTTTAGAAAGTATCTGTGAATTAAAATTGAATATAACTTATGCCAATATGCCACACGAGTCTAAACTTTCTGTTAATATGAGGACGTAATTAGCCTTTTAATTTTACATTTTCTAGCCATAAGAGAGATACATATTTCAAAAAAAAAAAAAAAGAGCTTATAGTCACAATTCCTGTGTTCAGAAGCACAATTCTAACACAATACTACAAACTACCATGGATATCTCTTTTTTAAAAATATATTTTTATAAAGGATACCTTTCAATATTTCTAAAAATTCAAACAAATCTTTTAGGAAAGATTTTTTACACTCCATTTCAACTGTTAATTCAATGTAAAAATTCAATTTCCAACCAAAAGATAGATGCTCTCATTAAAAATTGGTCTCTTCCAGGACAACAATCTAGAAAATAACAATCATGAAAGACTTGGATCTCTGTTCAACACAATGACCAATCACAGTTCCAGGACTCGTGACGAACCATGCTATCCACCTCCAGATAGAGATCTCAGCAACTGATTCAGAGTACAAACTGAAGATTTTTTTTGAACTGGCTAATAGGGGAATTTACTTTTCTTGACTATATATTTGTAATGAGTTTTGTCTGTAGTTTTCTCAACAAGTGGGGAAGGGGGAGGTGTAAGGGAGAGAATTCAGAACTGAAAATAAAATAAAACTGAATTCAACAAATCTGCATACTTTATGTCAAGGACAGCCAAGTTGCTTTCTAACCAAAAGTATATAAAGCCTCTTTTATATGCCTAAGTGTTGTATGTTTAATAACCTACATGATCTTAAAAGGTTCCCCTCTTCTTACTAAATCAGCTAAATGTTCTGCATTAGAATCACTTGGTAATGCGTTGTAGTACAGGCAAAAAATGCCACCTTTATGCTAAGTATACCAAGAATTCACAAGATGAATAAAGTATAATTTGATTTGAAATCAGAAGTCTTTTCCTAAATTTATTAAAGGATGGGCATAATATATTATATCTATTAATAAAAATTTAAAACCCACATTCCTGAAAAGAAAAATTAATGGAATTAAACTAAATAAAAGACCTTAACTAAAACTTTGGATAACAACTCCTTCAGCCTATATCTTGAATGCCCCTTAATTTACAGGAGCCACAATATATGTAAAAATAAAAACAGCAGTAATAAAGCAAATATACCATCTGTTCCAATGACCAAAGAAGAAAGTGTTTAACAGTGTTCCTATTCTGAAATAAATGATACTCTATTCAAATCTGCCCAGTTAATAGGAAGCTCTTAAAAAGAAATCACCTATTATAACTGTTAAACTGAGATTACATTTTAAAATGCTGTATATACACAATAACTTATTTAACTAATAAAAAATAAAATGCACACTGCGCATGGGAAGTAAATTACTAAACACTATGGCATAGGAAATAAGATAATAAGCTTATGTTGTCAGGTAAGAGAAAACAAGTCATAAGGTTCAAATACAGTTTAAACAGTCATTAAAGACATATGTTTCCTATAAAGACAAAAATGGCTTTTGGAATGCAATGCTTGTTAGCATTTACATAGCTTGTTGATCTGCTGATTTTAAAATAAATGGTGAAAACCTACGTAGGTAACCAAACAACTTTCTCTCTAGGACAAAACTGTTTTCACAAAACCAGAGTTTTTCTGAGAAAACTTTGTCTAAGACATTTGGAATGCAGACCATATAAAGTAATTTTTAAATGAACACATACCTACTGGAAAAAGGCTTCAATATTTTAAAAAGATGGCATTATTTGGATCAGGGATAATTAACCTCTTTTGTGAGTTGCGGCCCCCTTCATCCTTTGGCAGTTCAGTGAGAATTATTTTTTTAGAGACGTGAAACACATAAGATTAAAAATAAAACCAAATATATTGAAAGACTATTAAAATTTTTTTTTTAAGTTCTGACATCAAGATACCTTGATCTAAAAAGAATGAATTCACATTTATCCAGGTAATATAGTGTTTGGGCTAACATTTAATGATATTTAACATAAATGAATGACCAATTTGAATGCAATAAAATATGCTTATCACTAAAATTTTATTGAAGTTCATTTAACAATTCTTAAAAGATTTTAAGGCACTTTTGTGTTGGTAAACAAACTGGGCTCTTAACATTCAGCTCAACCAAGTGCCTTTGAAGAGTTTGGCCTTTGTTTCCTTGATTAGATTTGGGAGTCCTTGGTGACCCCCTTGCCTCAGGGGAGGGCTTAGTTTACACATGAGTTTGAGTGACATGTTTGGGATATCAGAGGCTTTTAGACCATGTGGGTTTAAGTCACCTCTTTGTGCCGATTCTAGGTCGCATGGATGAGTCGCATGTGTGACTGACTCACCCTTTACCCTGAAAAAGATATAAAAACAGGGGCTGGCTTTCTCTATTTCGGAGCTCTTACCCACAGCCATGGTGGCACTCGTGACTCTGAGCCAGCCCTTGTTATGAGCCCCCCAGGCTGAACCTAGACGTTGGTAACTATGAATTGTATTTGGTCTGTCTGTGGATGTTTCTAATTTGTTTGTATTTGCTTCGAAGTTCAGGGTGCTGGCTTTTTCCCCTGAACTAAGTGAATGGTACTTGTATGCTGAACTAAAGTAAGCTTGTCAACCCCTTAACAGTTGCTTTCCTTACTAATGCAGATCAAGAGAACCTGGGCTTTTGCAGCGTGATGGTAGCATGCTTGTTGCTGGGCTTGTGTTGGTCTTTCACTCCCACAACAGCTGCTAGTCAAATTGTTGAAACAACTTTAGAATCTCTGAAGTCTATCTTAGGGTTGTCATAAACACTAATCCTCACTGCAGATACTGTAGAGTATCAAAACAATTATTATTTGAACTTTGTAGTCATTTATATATGGTGCAAAAGAGTTTTCTGTATAACATTTGTATTTAAAGACAAACTGTCTTCATCTACTAGAATGTAAAACAATGAGAGCTTACAGCCTATAAATAATAACTGAGATGTTTGTTTTCCCCTAAATCTCAGACCCACATCTTAGACTTTATTATGTTCCAACGGATGTGTGATCTCATTGATGTAGGTATTCAGGGCCTCCAAGGGTTCCGACAGCAATCCATGTATCCCATGTGCTGTATGAATGTCAATATTCTCCACAGGTCCTTCATAGCTTCTTCATCTAATATACTAGAGTAAGCTTTTCTCAAGAGCCTTTTCTCTTTTTCAGGTATACCAGTGCCAGGACTTGAGCTATCCTATCCCTGTCACCCTCATCTTCACTAAAGGAGCCCATGTACTGCTTTCCTTATTCATCTTCTTAATGAAATCCCTTCATAAAGCCCTACTCCAGAGAACACAAAGTAAGCCTGGACACTTGAAAGTCAGGCCAAGAGAGGATAAACTCCCATAAGGTTCTACCATGCTGTGAAGTCTCCAGGTAAGACTCCAGGAGGTACTTAAAAGACAAACCCAGATAAAAACAGAGAGGTATTTATCACCAATAATTTGGCCACTAGGTGAAGAATTCTTTGGTCAATACAACCTATTAGACATCTGAAGACTGCCAAAAGTACTTGGAAATATACACAAAATGATAAAAGAGTCAGCACGAAATAAAATATGGAAACTTTCACTGATACCAAATTGAGTAAAGGACAAGGTAGTCAAGATGTAAGCCATTAAAGCAGAAGTCCAAGACACTTGAGTCTTTCCCGGATAAAGGAAGACTATCCACATGAATGTGTTAAATGTTAGATGACATTTTAAAAAATAAAATCTTGAGTTTCTACACAGCCAAGAATTTAAAGTAAAGCAAATGTCTCTGCATAAAATTCAATAACATACTATAAAAATTTAGTCAATTTATGATTAAGTATATCTACAAAACTAAAACCTCTTAATTTTACTTTTCAAAATTATGAATTCTAGTTATTTAAAAGAAAGTTTAATTTGTAGCTATCAGGCAGGCACACTGGTTAGTACCACTGTAGAATAATGTATGCAGCAACTCTTCCACTGATCTCAATCTATATGAATCTTGTTCATGTCTTTTCATTAATCCTCCACAGAATAACCACCCAATATGCTGAAGGTCTTTCCATTTCACCCTTTTGATATATCTGGGTTATACCAGTGTGTACTATTCATTCATATTGTGCTTTTCTGATCATTTATCTATCTGCTGTATCTTTTATGCCACTTCCTGAACATTATGCTGTAGGCAACTCTTACCAACCATCTGAGCTGTTCATTGCCCTAGAGGTTATTTGCAATCTGGATTCTTCAGAGATTATGCTGTTTCATCATTCACTGCTGTGAAGCACTACCAGAATATGAGTGTTAAAGAGATGAGCTTTCACAGCAACGAGCACAATTTAGAGTGATCTCGTCCTTACCTATCCAACATTAATCCTAGGCCAATAATGCACCATTGCTTCTGCACACAGCACTAGACAACCATATTGATGAACCGCTAGCAACAATCCGTTGCCCCGCCCCCCCCCCAATGTCTCCCTTTACGTTCTTGGTTAGGATGGTTACATATAACTTTCCCACATGGCCATGGAATTTACCAAGGCAGTTTTACTGTTCCAGGGCTCAAAGCAAATTAGGTCAATGCCATCTATACCAATAGGAACAATTGGAAAAACTCTTTTATGGATAAGGAATCTTTCTTTTGTGGACTTTATGGCAAGTACCCAAGGTGAATAGATGTCTCTCCCTGTTTACGTATTTCATCAGTCTATATAACCAAACATCAATTTTGGCAGGCAAAGTCGATTTCTTGGCCTTTCAAAGTGGTTTCTGTATATAAATGATACATTTCAATGTGATTTCTTCAAAGATTCTCTCTGATCTTTCTTCTTCAAACTATTCTAACTTCAACCAAAAAAGCCTTTTTTGGCGGGGGGGGAGAAATCAGGAAAATTTTTATATGCTTCCAGCAATACCTTTAGAATCTTTTCACAAATTTATATCTTTGGAATAATAGTAGACACTATGATTTTAAACAAATGTCTTAAGGAAGACTCTTAAATACCTGAATTTAGCATTGGTACACATATGCATAAGAGACCTTCATCTCTACCAAGAGCTGTCGAATTCTAATTCTTGATCAGTTTCAGACACATGAAGTGGAAAAAAGATTCACTTCATTAAAAAATGAAGTAGTATTTTTAAGTGGCCAACTTCTACATCAAATAACAAGAATTCATGTCATCAATCCAACTACAAATAAGAGTAATTCCCTTATTGTGAATAGAAAGTCTCCAAAAAATAGATTTAATAGTTTGCTAAAATGTCTAATTAATACTTTGCTAAATAAGTATTATTGTTTTCCTCCAAAATATACTAACTACTTAAGTCCGTGGTCCTGATGAATATCAGGCCACTGGACTCAGATGAAGGAAAAAGTGAGGCTGGTGACCTTGCATGGCCCTCCCTCACTCAAATCAAAGTCAACTGCAAGTCATGTCATCATTTTCCTGATGTCATGCTTTGAAAACGAAGGAGGAACATACCAACTAACTACTTATAACACTTTCTCTTATTCAGCTTCGATTGTGAGATAAAAGCAAAGACAAAAATCAAAAATGTGGGACAATTTTAACCAAGACAAAACCTGAAAGTTTTACTATACCACCTCAGTCTTAAGAATGTACTAATGTAGTCAACAACAGGTTAAGTTTCAATAAAGATAGCAAAAATGTACTAAATCTATTCAGAACAATTAACCCTGCTTTTCATCCAATTACAGGATTTTTCTCAGTTTTCTCATTTAAATATTTATTAAGATGATCCAAAAAACTCCTACTCTGATGCTTTCATCATGACATGGAGCCCAAAGTCTGACATATCCTAACATAATCTGAAAAGGTGCCTGACGACACACCTGCAGGGCCACAATGTGAGCAAGCTTAGCTAAGTTTGAAAAGCTTCATCCCACCAAAGGGTTGGCAACCAAGGGACAATTTTTTTTTTAGACAGAGGACCTTATAAAAAGCCTACTAAGGAACAGAGAAGTTGGCAAGAAACATTTGTGGAAGAAATATCCACATATCAATGAAACCATCAATCTATACAATGCAAAACTGGTAGCCAAAAATGTCAATCCTTAATTCAATTCAACAAATATTTATTAAGCCCCTAAGGCAAGCTTGCCTAAGTCAAGGCACAGAAAAGGAAGGGAGAAAAGACAACAGTTTTTGCCCACAAAGAGCTTACATTTCACTGAGATAACAGTACATAATCAACTGAGGCTGGACAGCACTAACAACTAGGAGGATGAGAAAACGTTTCCCATAGTAGAGGTAAGCCTAAGAGGTAAAGATGAGGAGGGAGTGCATTCCAGGCACAGCGTGCAAGCCTATGTAAACAAAGGCTCAAAGGCAAGAAATGTCATGTCAGGGGAACATCTAAGTTTCACTGGAATGCAAAGTGGGTTAGAAGTGTAAAATCAGTTTGTGAAAATAATTCGAGGTGGGATGGAGTCAAGATTGTGGAGATTTAAAAAAAGGAAGTTTCGTTTTATTCTTAAAGCAACAGGTGATGGAATATTACTGTGCTTTAAGAAATGAAGCTGGTTGATTTTAGAAAAACATGGGAAGACTTGCATGAAGTAATGAAAAATGAAGTGAGCACAACCAAGAGAACTCTGTATACAGTAACCGCAATATTCTTCGAAGAATAATTGTACATAACCAAGTTATTCAGAGTGTTGTAAATATTCAAATTAACTACAAAGGACCTATGAAGAAAGATCCTATCTACTTACAGAGAAAGAACTGATAAATATATGTATGTATAGTATGGTTTTACAAATATTTATAATAAATCTGTCAAATGGTGGCTTTCTCTAGTGCAGGATCAGGAGGGAGGGAGGCAGTTTAGAAACTAAAATATAACCAAAAAAAATTAGATTAAAAAAAAAAAAAGAGAACCTCTGAAACTTTTTGAAGAGACCTAATCAGACCTGTGCTTTAGGAATATCAATTTGGGAGCTCTGTGGATGAGACACTGAAGTAGGGAAGAGACTAAAGGCAAGCAACTGCAGCAGTCTAGGCAAGAGCTGATGAAAGGCTTAACTAACTAGGACCCTGGCTATGTGAGCAAAAAGAAGGGGATAGACATAAGAAAGGTTCAGGAAATAGAACTGTCATGACTTGGCAATTGCTGAGATTCAGAAGATAAGAGAAAGGGAGAAGAATCAGAGATGACCCCAGACTACAAGGTAGTACAGACTGGAAGCTAAAAAGATAACTGAGGGCTGGACTACTGATTTAGGAGTGATCTCCAAAGGTAGAGTAATGGAACTCATGGGAGCTGCTGAAGTCACCAAGGGAGTAGAGAAGAGGGCCCAGGACAGAATCTTGGGGTACACGCATGATGCTAAGTTGGAGCATGGAAAATGATCCATTAAAGGAGACTAGGAATGGAGAGAACCAGAAGAGAAAAATAGTGTCACGAAAACCCAAGGAGGGAGTAGTCAAGAGTATTAAATTTGGCAGAAGATGAGGACCGAGAAAAAACTACTGGGTTTAGCAATTAAGAAGTGAGTAGTCTTCAAGTAGTTTCAGTAGTAAGGCTGGAAAGCTAGAATGTAAGGGATTGAGAAGCGATAACCGTATTCCATGGATAATTTGCTCAGCTGGGTCAGTATTTCTTATAACAAATTTCTTATAACATTTCACCCATACTTGTGATCTTGTTCCCTGTGGCACAACTTCTCCAGGGGAAACATACCCTCCCATTACTTGCAACGTTACTAAAATGCACTGAAAGTTGACTAACATAAAGAACTCTAAAATAAGAATGGGTAATTTTTCTTTTATCCTGTTTCATTTAATAAGTATTGGTTGATGACCTTCTGCTGACCTCTGCTCAGCACTGTAAGGGATTCAAAACTTCCTGCCCTTAAGCAACTTTATTATAAACAAAAAATATGTAACAAATAAGACAGCATATGAATAGTAAGAGGAGTGATACAGTTAAGTGTTATGGGTTGGGGTGGAGGGGCGAAGTGATCAACGAAAACTGTAGAAATTAAGTAAGGCTTCATTAAAGGGGTGAGATTTAAGCTAGCTAGACATAGGAAGATAGCCTAGGTACCAGAGAACATGAAACCAAAGGTTCCTTCCAGCTGTCAACCTATATGATGCAATTTTGAATAAAAAGAAAAAGAATGTGCTGGACCATACACACAAAAGCATTTTAAAGTGGCTCAGGAGCTAAGTAATACACTGTTGACTTAGGGCCTGTTAAATTTATTCCTTTCTCCCCTACTAACCTGCCATATGACCTTGGTAGAGGCTTCCCTGTATATATGTATATATTAATAACCCATCTCAAAGAGTGCTTGGGAGAACAAATGACAATAAAAGTACTTTGAAACATAAGGTGCTAAGGGAATGTATAATTGTAATAGTAACTTTAAGGGATTACACACCTCACTAAAAAGTGGCAGGTATTTTAGAGATACATAGATAATTCCAACCAGGTAGGACAAGCTTGTGCTAAAATCCAGCATCTTAAAAAAAAGAAAACTGTAAATCAAAATAATAGTTATTTGTGATGCCTTTATCCTAAGGTTGCAAAGGATTTCACAAATATTAATTAACTTCTAGGTGTGGATAGGAGAAGTAAATATTATACATTTGAAGAAGGTAAAAACTAAGGTTCAATTCAAGCAACTAGCTTAAGGGTCATACCAAAAGGGTAGTTCTGTAATCTTAACTTTCAACGAATGGAGTTCACCCTTTACTAAGCTTTTTCAAAAGACTGATAAAAATCTTTGCTTCTATTCAAACATATATGAAAACACACATTAAGCATAACTTAAGCACAACAACAACAAATTTCTTAGGTGAAGAAGACATAGTGTTGTAGCTAGTGAAGAAAAAGTAACTACCAGATTTTCTAATGAATTGTAGTCCTTCTAGAATATAGGGGAAAATGCTATACTCAGGCAATTAGAAAGATCTTTAGAACCAAGCAGACCCATGGTCATCGGTTTTCAGCCAAAGAACACCACCAAGTCCCACCGGCTGAGTCACTCCTTGGGAACCCAAGGAGAATAGTATCAAAAGGGAGTCTGACATCTAGGTTTTCCTTAGGTGACCTTCATCCAAATAGTGATTAGACTCTTATGATTCTATGATTAATATATCTGATCAAACCATAATCTGACTATATTTGTTATTGTTGAGTGGTTTTAGTCGTGTCCAAATCTTTATGACCCCACTTGGGGTTTTCTTGGCAAACATATTGGAATGGTTTGCCATTTCTTTCTCCAACTCATTTTACAGATGAGGAAACTGAGGCAAAAAGGTTTAAGTGACTTGTCCCAGGTCATACTTCTAGTAAGTATCTGAGGCAAGATTTGAACTCAGGTCTTCTTGACTCCAGGCTTGGTGGTCTATCCAGAGTGCCACCAATCTGACTATATAGTATATGTAGTAAAGTTTGGGTTTTTTTTTTCATTGCAGGTCAAGAAATTCTACCTTCCTGATGACAAACTCAGAAGAAAAAAAGCCATAAGGTAATTCAAGTTCTCTATTGTTTAGTACATCACTCTGAAGATTCATTCAGATGGAACATGGAATTTAAACCCTTTAATAAGAGAAAAAAAGAAAAGTGTGGTATTATTTTTCCCCCTGAAATTTCTCAAACTCTCTATCCTAGGGACATTTATCCAAAAATACATTACATATAACTACTAGACAGAGGAAGTTCTCAAACTTATGCTGAATTTTATTAACTAAAAAAGACTTCTAAAAATTGACCTCACAGAAGAATGTAATTTTTAAAAGTGGAAGGCACCTTAAGGCATATTTCACTAAGCCTCTTCATTTGACAAAAAAGGAAACAGACCCTTAGAAGTGAATCAAGTAGCCTGAAGTTCACTCTGGCATGGCCTTTCCATTAGGCCACCCCACACTTAAAAAAAAAAAAATCTACAAATCAAGACAAAGATCTTGCAAAGCTCAAATTCTTGTACATTAGAAACACCACATTTGATAACAAATAGGTATTTTACCCAAAAGCCAAAGCAACCTAAATCTCAAAATCAACCAAAAAAAAAAAACCTATCAAACAAGATCATTATTAGTATAGTGAACATTACCAATGTCTTAGCTGGGGGTGTGAAAGATTTTTAATATTATCTTGAATTCTTAACTTTATCCACACAATGTATTCTTTTAAGGAAATTCTACTTTCCTCTTGTCTTTTTTCTAATTACACCTACATAAACCGTGAAAAGAGAACTAAATTAGTGAATCACATACCACATAAATCAGTGGTGAAGAAAAATCAACTCTTAGAACTCAAATCTCAAACTCCTTTTAAGATTTCATTTTGCATAGTTCTTTGATTCAAAATATTTAAGTCACCTACCCCCCTTTTATGGTGGTACCTTTACAAAAAAACTGCCCTTCTGGGGGCAGCATAGAGAAAAGGTTAATGCTAACTAGCGTTTACAGCGACTATTTTATGCTTTATGTTGTGGTCTTAATGCTCATTGAGTAAAAATTTCACAAACAGATGTAGGTAAATGCCAGTTTATACTGAACTACACTAAAAAAAATTTTGTGGCATTCACCTTTGGATTTCAGCAATATGTCTGGCTATCATTTTTCTATATTTTTATTTCTAGAAAAGATACATTCACGGGCATCTGAATAAAACAATAAAAAAATTAAAACATCTAAATATAAAACATATAACCAAGCAGTAAGTGCCTGCTTTAGAAAAGTGACTGACTCTACAAAAATGATAGAAACCAAGAGCATCAGATTATTTAACAAAGTCCCTTTTGCTATTAGGTTTACTATGTAGAAATACAATTATTGCTGCAATTAATATTAAAACAGCCCAACAAAAAACAAGCAAGAGAAAAATGCAATGAAAGGGCAATCTAGCCATTTCCCAGCTTCCTTACTCCACCCAGTCTTCTCAAAGGTTGTACGCAGCATCCGCAAATATTATCCAGTTTTTTTCTTCCAAGGGGAGGGGGATTTAAAAATCGAGGGATGTACAGAAATTAGAACTCTGCTAATTCAAGCATGTATTTGAAGAATTTTTCAAAATAATCTTTTTTTATTTTACATCATGCTCAGCTTCAGGTCATTTTTAGCAGGCTACTTACTCTCCCCTCTTTGATACCCTAAACACAGAAGGATCCTTTTTTTTATAAATTAACCAACCCAAATACACATTCAATAACTGAGATTTACGTGTCCCCTATTTTGTGAAATGACAAGCTTTAATAATATCACCCATTAAGGTGATATATAATTAGCATGTTTCAGTCACAAAGATTGGGTAAAATAAAAGGTCAAAGAAAGCTCTCAATGCGGAATCAGCCTTATTTCATTCCCTACTGCAACCAAAAAGGGTTGTTCTCTTGATAAAGGATTTGACCTGCAACAACCAAGCCCTGCTGCAGTAGAAAAATTTTACCCAAACGCTACCACAGCAAAGGGAGAGGGATGACATTATTATTGGTATCAAAGGCCCAAGTACTGTCTCCTCCACCCTATCCTCAAAAGGAAATGCACAAAACAACCCCACCCCCAAACAAGAATATAATAAAAAAAAAACCTGCAGTAATTTTGCACTTAATCTTTACATCATTCTGATGGCAGAGATCTTTTATGTATATAAAAATCAAAATTACAAAAAATATCTTCATTCTCTCTTTATCACCTCTTTAAAATAAAGGGGAGGAGGAACTCTTGGTATTTACATCTCCCCTCCTTAAACAAGAAAACACAAACCAGGCCCTTCTCCCCCAAAACACAAATTTCTTACCCTACCAAGGATTCTAAGCTGGCTGCCCACCCCCCAATTCAAAAGGGAAATTTCCTACCCTCCTCGCAATGAGTTTCTTGCCAAGTCACTAAGCAATGACCGAGTACCTAATAAATAAAGCAAAGACACCTTCTGACGCCTCCACCCGCAGAAATGGACAACCACCTCTCCCAGATGGTCTTCGTGTTTCAGGGATGCTCTTCTAGTCCCTATAACAACTTGACCACCCGCCTTTTGGGCCATTTTCTCACCTGAGAGGGCAGGGGGGTCGTGGGGGGTCGGGCGGGGACTAATAACACAGAGATGCTTTATGTCCCCAAATGGGCAGGGTGGGAAAATGGCAGAGGACCCCGAACCCGAGGGCCACCACCATTTAAGCCCCCCCCACCCCAGCTTCAGGGAAGGAGCCCCATCAGGTAGAACAAGCACCTCGCCCAATCCGGTCGCAGGCTGCTGCTGGGGAACGCGGAGGGGGGGGGCTTTCGGATAACCCCTCCCGGCTGGGGGGGGGGGCGGGGAGGCCGGCTCTGCGCCCGTGGTGGAGGCCGTCTGGACAGGCCTGGAGCGCCGCGGCAGCGCGGGCCCAGGGGCTCCCTCGCTCCCCAGCCGCTCGGGTCGGGATGTCGGGGCGAACCCCTCCCCTCGGGGCCCCGGGGACTAGAAACCTGTTCCCCGAGCCTTCCTCCTCTTCCTCCTCCTCCCCTCGGTCTTCCTGCAAAGTCACTGGGGGGCATCTTTTCCTTCCCCGCTCTTCCCTCCACGGCGCGGGCGGGGCTACCCCCTCCGTGCCCCCCTCCCCCCTCCGCCGCCGGGCCCCGGCCCCGGGCCGCCCCCTCCCGCCCCTCCCGGGTCTCTCACCCAACGGCCGCCGCGGCCGCCATTTTGAGAGCGAGGAGAGAAGAAGGAGGAGGAGGCGGCGGGGGGAGGGGAGCGGGAGGGAGGGGGCAGGGAGGGAAGCTGGGGAGGAGGAGGTGGAGGAGGAGGAAGAAGAGGAGGAGGAGGAGGTGGAAGAGGAGGAGGGAGGGAACCGGCGCGGCCACATCGCCTGCGGAGCCCGAGCCCTAGCCCGGGCCGCAGCCTGCGCCGGCGCCGCCCGAGGAGGGGGAGGGGGAGGGGGGGAGAAAGAAACCAGCCCGAGGGCAGGCCCCGGCCGCCGCCTTACCCGAGAGCCCGTCGCCGTCGCCGCCGCCGCCTCGGTGTGGCCTCTTCCGTCCTTCACTCCCATCCACCGGCGGGGGAGGGGAGGAGGGGAGGGAGGAGGGAGGGGAAGGGAGGAGGGAGGGAGGGAGGAGGGAAGGGAGGGAGGGGAAGAGGGGAGCTGGCGCGCAGGGCCCCGGCCCGGGGCGGGCTGGCGGGCGCAGGGGGGAGGGGAGCGGGCGCGCGCGCGCGGCTCCTCAGCCGTTCGGGGGCTCGCGCCGCAGTCCGGCCGGCGCTCGCGGCCTTGGCTCCCGCTCGGGTCTGACTCTGTCGCTCGCGCGCGCTCCCCCCTCCTTTCGGCCTTGTGCCTTCCCTCGTTTCGTCCGTTCTTTTCGTCGGCCTGTTCGCTTTCTTTTCCCCTCCCACCTCCTCGGTTCTACTACCGCCGCTGCCCGCCGCCGCCACCCCCGCCCCGCCGCTCCGGCTCGGTCTGTCACAGGAGCTGCCCCAGCGCCCTGACGTCACCGCGCCGCCGCCGCCCCAGACCGGCCGAGGAGGGAGGGGGAGGAGGAGCCGACGGCGCATGCGTGGGGCCCGGGCCTGCAGGGAGCTGCCGTCACCCCGGCTCGACGCGCTTCCCGGGCTGCGCGTCACCGAATGGAAGCCGGCCCTCTGCGGCCCCTCCCAGTCCCGCCCTCAGCTCTCGGGCCCGGGAGCCTGGCCCGAGCCGCGGCAGCCGCAGCCTCGGGGCCCGGGGCCCGCAGAGGACCCCCTCCCCCACCTGGCCATCATCTTCACTGACCGTGACTGGCTCCCCCAGCTTGCAGCTCTGCAGAGCGCTTTACGTAATGGTCTCCTTAGAGCGGGGGATACCCCGCATAATACCCGACGTTGAGGGGGACGGGCAGCAGAGACCCGTCATCTCATTGGCAGAGGGTGCTCCCGGGGCGATGGGGGTGGGGGGGAGCTCTCTCCGCCAGGGCAGGTCAGCACCTGCGCCGACAGGTCACCCGTAGGCTTCGGGAGCCCGGGGGCGGGGGGCGGTGCACGCTGAGAGGAGCACTGGAACCCAGGGCCCTCCTGGCTGCAGGCGGCCCGTCTCAGCACTGGCCGTGCCGCCTCTTACTGACATTTAGACAGCGCCTTCGAGATTCCAAAGCTCTTCACGTTCGATTCCTTTTTCAGCTCCCAAAACCGAGAGGCCAGAGACATTGCAAATAATAAGGGCCTTGGTGATTGACCAAAGCTTTGTATGGTAAGGAGACAGACCAGTGATAACCAACATTTCTTCGGAGTTTCCCTTTAATCACTTCATCTGAGCTCCAGCAGAGAGAGATGCAGAGAGATGATCCAGACAGAGAAACTGAGGCAATACAGCCTACAGCTAAAATGTGGGATTTGAGGAAGAAAGTTTAAATCAAGCTGAGACTGAACTGGCTGTAGCTATGGCATCCCCTCCAGCGAGTTATCACTCAGAGCTCGAGGCCTGATTTCTGGGATGCCAGGGCTTCCCCCTTCTTAAGTTTTGTCTCCTGCCCTGGTTTGGCCCCTGTTTCTTTCTCCGTTTGAAAAAAAAGGAATGAAATCTATGGGCTTGGGAGGTTGGGGTGACCTTCTGGACTTAAAGCTGGAGGCTAAGGACCCGACTGTTAATGACTCTAATTTGCATGATGGGTTTGATTCAAGTTCCATAGCTCACATCTGAATTGTATGCAGTCATGAAGCCATGGGTTCAGGCCCAGAGAAAATGCTCCTTTCTTTTCCTGTCAGTGCTTTAATTTCTTCTGGCCTCTTTTCTGGTTTGAAACAGCATGAAAATGTTTTGCAAATCTTCAAATACCATAAAAGTGTGAGCAGTTGTCAGGTGAGTTGTTATATTACATCCTTTCATTTTGGTTGCTTTTGTGATGAAATATTGGTGACAGAGAGGTTCCTCTAGGATATCTGACTAACCTGTTCTAGGCAGCTTTTCCCTTAGTTGACAGTGAGGAAGTCATATTTGAGATTCAGAGTCTAGATACTGATAGACCATGCATCCACCTTGGCAAGATTGGGCGGGCAAATTCCCAGGAATAAAGGGTACTTCACTAAAAGTCTGACAGAGTCAGAAATTTCATCCCCAGTTGAAAGGATCCTTGGAAAGGTGGGTGAAATCTTCCTCCTTCAGGCTTGAATTTTGACATACTGTTCTATCAGTTCCCATTGAAATCCAGGAACATGTGAAAACAGCAGCTATTTTTTCTTCATGTGTTCAGTGCCTCACATATAGTAGATATTTAATAGCTCATTGGTGAATTTTAGTTTGTTGAATGGGATTAAAATTTAAGGTCCTAGTTAGTCCCTGAGTGTTTCTGTCCCTTCAGATATTCAAACGGAATACTGGATTATAAATTCCGCAAGGGCAAACCTCCTTTGGTTGATTTTTTTTTTTAAATCTTTGTACCAATTCCAGGGCCAGGCACATCTGGGTTGCCACGTAGTAGGTGCATGACAAGCAACAACTGCATCACTTGTTTGGACATTTCACCTCTCTGTAGCCAGAAAACTGTTCTTCCTTTGTTGTTGTTGTTGTTTTGAAGAGGACCAATGATATCACAGGGTAATGTCTTGACTTGCACATGAATTGGATTTGAGTGAGGCAGAGTTGTGCAAAGTCATCAGCCTCAGTCTCTTCCAGAGTCATCCAAGTCCAGTTCCAAGACAAAAGTCAGGATGACTACTAATGGCCCAGGATAAAGTAGATGATCTTGGCATCTTCAATATCTGACCAAGCTCTAAGCTGTCCATTGTGTGTAGGGGAAAGGGAGTTAGACATCCCCAGTAACTCTGCCTACAGGTTTGAAGCCTCAACCTGGTTTAGCCTGTCTGCCAAGACAGATTTACCAGGGTGTGGATGATGTGCATGCTGTGCCTTCTTGGAGCCACAAGTGAGACTTGGGTGAAAGGTAGACACCAAAAGTGGATGAGCAGCCCTGAAAAGGGCTCAGTAAGCTCTCACACCAGAGGTGCTAAATCTCCTGGAACAGCCCAGCGGGGTAGATGATCTCTGAAAGCACCAATCCAGCTATATAATTCTCAGATTCTCTATCAGTACAGTTTGACAAAGCAATCCAGTGAAATTCCAGACCCTACTTGACATTGTTACCAACTGACTCAATATAAGTCAATAAGCATCTCAGTAAATTAACACATCCTTTGCTCTAAGAGCCCACCCTTTCATTTTAGCCTTTTAAAATATTTATCATTGCCCAATACCAAGATGTTTAATATTTAAACAACTGAGTAAATCAAGTCTACTTTATTTTTTAAATGCTTGCTCTAAAACTCAACATTTTCTCTTGAAAGATCACAGAATTAGTATAAATAAATAATTATGTTTCTAATTGAATAAGGATAATTAGTGTTAGCCAGTCCAACCTGTGTTCTTAGACCCAACTCATATCCTTATCCTGTGGTTAGAAATAATTAAAGTGGTACTGGGCAACTGTGATCTAAACTAACCTTAAGATATGATTTCATTTTCAGAATGCCTTTTTAAAAGAATTTTAAAGAATTCCCTTGAAGGGGAAGAATTGAAACTGTTGGCCCCCTTTTTGGTTTGTGAATTTCTGAAACTCAATTCAAAAAATACCTGAAGGACCTTTGTGTATCAGCATATGTGCTACTTTTTGTATTGTGGGCTATCAGATGCTTGTGGGCACTTTTGGTCATGATGAATAAGATGATGGATGCTTCCTAATGCAATCTCCTCTCCTGTTGAGTATGAAGATTTAAGGGACATCTATATATGTCCTTAAATTAAAATATGGAAAGACTTAATACAACAACAGCTACTACATGTTTCTTGGGGATGGATAAAGGAGCAGATGTCCTGGATTTTGTGGGGATAGAGGAAGCATTAAAGAGAAACACCTACTTTATTTGCTACAATCTAACAGCTCACCAATCCACTTAGGTTGCAAGCATTTATTTGGCCAGCAGACACTTCCAAAATTGAAACCTTTGTTGCAGTTGCTACAGAAAAATTAATGTATGTTCAAAGACTTGGAAATATCAAATAGACTGATTAGTGGAAACAATTTTTGAAAATTGTACTGGGGCAAAACATTTTCAGAAATGTTTCCCTGACAAAAATCTGCCATCTATGAGGAAAGGCCCACTTGCACAAATTTGAAAATGATTCCCTCCCCAGAATGAAACTATCCTGTATTATTTATAGGAGTATATGTTATGATGTATTTACACTTGATAAAGTCAGTAGAAAATGGACAAGATTTTGTTTTCAAATATAAAGAGGTATAAGGAATGTTGTGACCACTCTGATGGTAAAGGACACATTTGCAAGAGAGATTCATTCATCTTTAACATATGTAGACCAATTAATAGAGATGCCTGCTTCTCCCTTAGGTCTGGACTTAGCACCGGTCCTGCTGGATCAGTCATTTTTCCCTTGAGAATCATAGCACTCTGATGTATCATAAAAATAGAACACGAAAACAAATCAAAGGAAATTAAAAGGGTGAAACACAACTTGAAAATATATAGCATGATGTCTGGCTTTTTTAAATTTTAATTTTGCCTATGAAATGAATTTTAAGGACTCAGTGGAGTCAAAACACCATTTAAAAACATAAATCATAAAGAATATCATGATGCAAATATTCAAGGGTTTTCCATCTCCAGTGAATAAAAGGGTCAAGAATATAAAATTATTTCTAAAAAGACACATTTAGAAATAGAAAAAATATTCATCTCTGCTAATAAAAAATGTAAATTATAATTTTCACACCAAATTGGCAAAAATAACAGTGACAGTTAAACATGGGATAGGGCTGTGAGTGATCACTTACATTGCTGGTGAAATCGCACATTGGTTTAAAAAAAATCCTTTAGGAAAACAGTTTGATGGCATAGGAGAGTTTTAAAAAAAAATAACCCCAATAATTCAAATATTGAAATTTGCTCCAGAAATTGTGGTTATGGAAAAATAAAGATGGGGAGAAATTATATTTTCAAAGATATTTATGGCAGCATTATTTTTCATTACCCACCAAAAAAACCCAATAGGGAAATCACCTAAGTGTCCAAAAACAGAAATGGCTGAATGGTATCTTCTCATAGTGCGTACATGGTGAGTCATACCCTATTGCCAACCATATCCAAAAAGTGGCAGAGAACATATATCAAGAGCATATATGACCAGAAAGGGAGGTGGGCCAGTCATATAGCAAAGGTGAGGAATAACAGATTGACTTAAGTGCCAGAAACTACTGTCTTATCAAGGAGACCATTGAGTAGATCCCATTTGGGGTTTTGACTGAAAAGGCATATATGGTTATGATCTCTACCAGTAGAGTACCTGCATTAAGGATATCCTAGAGCCATTGAAGTAGACATATAGCAATGAAGTGGAGCACTACAATGCAATTTAAAAAAATAATATATGTGAAGTAAAGAAGCTTCCTGAATAGAAAGCTGGCCTCAGAGCCAGAGAGCCAAGTACAAGTCCTGCCTCTCACACATACTAGCTGTGTGTCCCTGGGCGAATAAACAAATCTCTCTCTGTGCTCTAGCCAACACTCTTAAAACTAGACTATAGGATGCAGAACAGGTGTTGACTTGGCGTTTGTAGAACTTCCTTATCCAAGAGTTCTCTACACCAGTGAAACCATAGATCCAGCACCTGTCCTTTATATCCCTTCTCCCTATCCTAAGTGGAGGAATATAGAGAAATTTTAAAAGTAATATGAAGTAATACAAAGAAGAAAAAAAAAGAAACATACACATTGTTTATATTTAGATATATAACATGTATAATGTATATTATTTTATACATACACAGTGAATGGACAAAGGAAAATGCAGAGAAAACAAACATATATTGAAATTCATTTTGGGGGGGGGCAGGGCAATTGGGGTTAAGTAACTTGCCCAAGGTCACACAGCTAGTAAGTGTGTCAGGTGTCTGAGGTCACATTTGAACTCAGATCCTCCTGACTCCAGGGCCAGTGCTCCACCTAGCTGCCCCGAAATTCATTTTTAAATGTAAATAGTACAAGTGTATTTTTAATTGGATTTGTCATTCAAAGTGCACAATTATTTTATTTCAAGAATAGATTATTACTTTTGAGAAAAATATAAAGCAAAACTAATTTATAGAGTGCTGGCATAAGTTCATGGAATTGTAGAGATAGAACCTTAAAGGTCATCTTCTCTAACACCTTAGAAAATAAATGCCATAAAAGAAAAAGGAATGTCAAAAATTAGCCAAGGGCATCACCTGTCTTAAATATATGAGAATGATTGGGCTAGAGAAAAGAAAGAAGCTGCCTTCACTGTTTTGTACTTCATACATGTAAAAGGGAGATTGGTGATAAGAAGAGATCCCCAGGTAGAATCACCCTTAACCAGAAAAAGGAACAGAACTGGGGGAGACGAGAGTCAAGAATGGAAGGAAGAGGATTATAAAAATTGGAGCTTGGGGAAAACCAGCCTTTATCAGGACCAAATAAATAAATCACCTAAAATGGTCTGGCTATTCATTCTGCCATAGCACTTTTTACTTCTATCAGAACTTTCTGAGAATATAAAGGATGTCATGAGAGACTGTCCATGGATTTCATTATTAAGTATTAATTTAGAGGTTTTAGCAGAGGGTCACAGAGAAAGCCATATGGCTATAACTAAATGGCATGATTCCAAGGGCAAATTTGGATTTTTTGTAAAGCTTCCCAAGGTAGAAAAAGGACCAACCAAGGCAGAGAATAGAGTAGAAATGGTGCCAAGCATACAAATTTCCAACTCCTTTCCTTGTACATCTTCACTAAGCTCCAAATGATAACTCCTCAATTTCCTTAGCAGATGTGTTTATTGAGCTAAGCACTCCCTTCTCCCTCAAACACTCATCCCCACCCCCTTCCTTTTTTTTTTTTTTGGCAACTTAGACTCTCTATGGAACTTTTCAGAATTAGAAGGGACTTTGGAGAACAATTAGTTCACTTTAGAGTTTTCCAAGCTGTGTTCTACAGAACCATGAGGAAGCCTTGCTAGGTTTCCATAAATGTGGTAATATTTGTAAAGCACTTTGCTAGGTTTCCATAAATGAGGTAATATTTGTAAAGCACTTTGCAAATCTGAAAGCCCTAGCAATATAAACGCTAGTTGTTATTACTATGTGAGAATTTATCAAGTGGAGTTGTGATCACAGTATCTAGAACTGGAAGTGGGACCTTAGGAAACATTTCATCCAACACCTTAATTTTACAGAAGAGGAAACTGAAGCCCAGAAAAGGTAAATAATATGCCCAGAATCACAGAGTGAGAGCAGAGCTGGGATATGAATCCTAACCTGGTATTACTTCCATGACAACATGTCACCCTACATCTCCAAAGTTAGGCTCTAGCTGTTTTCCATAATAACCACATTTTCATGTTAAACGTTTGGGTGAGGAAATTGCTTTTAAAAATAATAAAATGCCCTTCCTTTATCTTTCATCTCTAAATTACATTGTATCTTCTTGGCACCACAAGTGAGAGTTGGGTAGCAGGTAGATATATGTGGAAAGCAGCCTTGAAAAGAGCTGGGCCAGCCCTCACACCAGATGGTCTGGCTATTCATTTTGCCATAGCACTTTTTACTTCTATCAGAACTTTCTATCTAAGAATATGAAAGATGGCATGGGACTGTATCTACCCAAGAGCCAGTGTGGTTTCAGACCAAGGAATGGTAGATATAGTATTGTTAGATGCCTTCAAGGATGATGAAAAAGGCATTAAGGTTAGTGTTTCAACGATCCGGCTAGCAGCTGTTGTGGGGGTGTAAGACCAACACAACCCCGACAACAAGCATACTACCAGCACACTGCAAAAGCACAGGTTCTTTTGATCTGCTTAACTAAGGAAAGCAACATTAAGGGGTTGACAAGCTTACTTTAATTCAGCATACAAATATCATTCACTTAGTTCAGGAGAAAAAGCCAGCACCCTGAACTTCAGAACAAATACAAACAAATTACAAACATCAACAGACAGACCTTGTCTGATTCAAATCCCGATACATAGTTACCAGAGTTTAACAAAGTCTCAGCATCCAGGTTACAAGCTGGAGGGCCCTTAGCTCCAGCTGCCCAGAGTCTCTGTATCAGCACACCAGCACAAGTGAGAGCCCTTCACAAATAGCCCTGTCCTCTCTTCTTATAGGGCTTCAGACATCATCAAACGTCATCTGAGTGACCAGAATTTAGGCTACTATGATTGACTCTTGAGTTAGCCCCTCCCCTTAGGACCCTGGGAGGTTCACATCCACATAGGTTAGGTTAACACCTAATAGAGGTTAGAGCCTGGGGCTTGGCACTTAGTAAGACTCAATGAAATACACTGAATTACTCAAAAGAAACAAAGCCAAACTCTTCAAGGGCACTTGTTGAACTAAGTGCTAAGAGCCCATTTTGCTTACCAACACAGTTAGCTACCTCAGGGACAGTAAATTTTTTAACTTGAAAAGGCTACAAGCCAATTCATTCCACTAGTCATAATTCTTCACAACTTAACTAGTGTGTAAATAAGCTCAATGCGAAGTTATACGTAGAAGATATGTTGGATTCCATGCTGTCTTGGGGAGGGAGGGAGGAGGGGGGACGAAAATCTGGAACTCAAAACTATGTAGAACCGAGTGTTGTAAACTAAAAATAAAAAAATCTCAAAAAAAAAAAAAGGCTACAAGCCAAGTCTAAAGTGGAGGGAAAGTTGGTGCATGACTTTTTGTTCACAGATGATTGTGCACTCAATGCAGCCTCTGAGGCTGAGACACAACAGAGTATGAATTTATTCTCTGCTGCTTATGCTAATATTGGCTTGACCTCACCAAGAAAACAGAGGTTCTCTACCAGCCAGCACTACACCATCCATATATGGAACCATTTGTCATAGTAAATGGAGATATTTTGAATGCTGTCGATAAGTTCACTTATATGATGAGGTTGATGCCTGTACTGCCAGAGCTAGCTCAGTGTTTGGGAGGCTCCAGAGGAAAGTATAGGAGAGAAGAGATATTAGGCTGCACCAGACTGAAGGTCTACAGAGCTGACCTCCTGGTCATATGATTGTGAAACCTGGGCAATATGCTACAGCCACGCCAGGAAACTGAATTGCTTCCATTTGAATTGTCTTAAGAAGAAGATGATCATCTGGCAAGCCAAGGTACCAGACCCTGAGGTTCTTTCTCATGCTAAACTGCTAAGCATTCAAACTCTACTGAAGATTGTGCAACTCCGATGAACTGGCCATGTTCTGTGAATGCCAAATGTACGTTTGCGTGGAAGACTATTTTACAGAGAACTTTTCCAAGGCAAGCACTCAGAGGTCAGAAGAAGTGATACAAGGATGCTCTCAAGGTCTCTCTGGATACCTTTAGGATTGATTGTGAGATATGCGAGACACTGGCACAGGACTACCCAGTGTGGTGTGCTGGCATTAAAGAAGGTGCTGTGCTCTGTGAGTAAAGCAAAATGGCAGTAGCTCAAAAGAAACATGAGATGCACAAATTTAGAGACATTTCTACTGTAAATGTTCATATAGACTATTTGTGCCCAACCTGTTGTAGAGCCTTTCAAGCTTGCATTGATCTGATCAGCCACAGTCAGAGGCACAATGCCGTGACTCCAACATAATGATGTCATTTGGTTCACGATGGACAACAACCAAACAACACTCTATCTCCAAGTCTCTTCTCCCCCAACCCCTTCACTTCTAGTTGCGATCCAAGATGCAGTAGATAACCAGTAAAACTTGACCATGTAATCTAAGGTTTGTGAATTTGTTTGCCATATAAAGTTTCTGTGACTTAAAAGTTTGAAAACCCTGAATCTGATCCAACTCCTTCATTCTACAGAGGAGGAAAATGAGACACCCAAATAGGTAGCCAAGGCCATGCTGGGCTGTTACTTTTACAGGAGCGAGCAGGGATTTAGATCTGAAGGTCTGTCTAGTCTAACTCCCTCCATTTACAGATAGAGAAGCTGAGGCCCACAGAGGTTAAGTGATTTCCCAAGGTCACATAGATAGTCACTGAAGTGGAAGTTGAATTCAAGTCCTCTTGACTCCAAAGCCAGTGCTCCTCCCACTAATCACACTTTCATTACAACCAGGATATGTGCCAGGATATTCTCATCCTCCAAATAGAACTTCTTGAATTTTAGTAGCTCATCCTGTCCTCTCAAAGGAATGGCTGTTGTAAGCCATTTTCTGAAGCCATTTCATGGGTTAAAGGCCAGCAACCACTGGAAAATGTCTTGGTTTCCATGTATAACCTGACCTTGATTTTTTAATTGGGCTCTTCCTTTTTTTTAAACATAGATTATAAAATTAATATTCCTAATTCTTCCAACCACTTCAAGAATCCATTCATGTGACCATCTCAGTCTATTCAACCCCAGTTTCTAGTCCCAGTGTGGGTTCAGTCTGTGAACCTCTCGGGGACAAGACAAGACAAACTTGTGAATCAAATGAAGCTTTCCTCTTGGAGGACCTTCATCTCCCCTTCCAGGTGCTCAAATCCCCTGCTACAGTAACCTACCCAGAACTATTCTCAAGAGCATATACCCTATGCTCAGAACTTTTCTCTTCCCTCTTTCTCTGAATAGGTGAACCATTACAGTGCACTGATTAAAAAACAAAACAGGAAGGCAGTCATTCCTCTACTTGAGGGGAGCAGATGGTCACCTTTATGATCTGATTGAGGGACACACAAAGGCACTCTCCCCACTCCCAAAGCCATCTCTTTCACAAGGCTGTCAAAATGCCTGAAATTCCCACATCAAGCTAGTGTTTTGCATCTCTCTGACAGATAGAGCATACATTGTTGTGGTTTATAATCATCTTTGTATGTCTTTGCCTCAAGATGCTCTCTGACTTTCAGGATCTATGAACCATCCAAAGTGTGTGTATCCTCCAAACCTTGACTCATCCTTTGGGCACGGGAAGTGGCTTTAGAGAGTATCTGTGGAGTTTAACTGATTCTCCAACCTTGGGCAAATTACTTTACCTTTTTAGACTTTAGCTCCTTCATTTGTAAAATAGAATATTAGGCCAGTTGATATCTAGGTGGCTCAGAGGTTAGCACTGGGCCTGGAGTCAGGAAAACTGTGAGTTCACATCTGGACTCAGACACTTTTTAACTAGAAAAATTAATCCTGAGTAAATAAATCCCTTAACCTCTCTCTGCCTCAGTTTCCACAACTGTAAATGAGAATAATAAGAGATCAGATATTTAACACAGTACCTTACACATAGTAGGTACTTAACAAATGCTTGTTTACTTCTTTCTTATGCTCCCTTCTTTCTTATGTTCCCTTCTTTCTTATGTTCCCTTTCATCTTTAAATCTATTATCCTGTGAATTGAATTTTCATTCTACCTTGTAACCTTCCCTCGTTCCCAAAGCTTGGAAGCAAGAGGAATCTATGAATGAGAGAATGGCTCACAGACATTCACCATTAAGCCCAATTTCAATGTTATCTCCCCATCTTTACTAATTAGTTCTTGTACATCTCAATCTCTTTTCTCAGTCCTCATCATTCTCGACCCCTCTGCAACATTTGACATTGTTGACCATCTTCTCTGACTGTAGTCTCTCTGCTCTAGGTTTTTATGGCTACTCTCTCCTGATTCTCTGTCCTGACTGACCACGTCTCAGTTTCATTTGATGGCTCATTATCCATATTATGCACCCTAACTGTTGTTGTACCCCAAGGCTATGTTCTGGGCCACTCTTTCCCTTGGTGACATCATCTGCTTCCATGAGTTTAATTACTATTGCTATACAAATTGTTCCCTGAACTATGTATCTAGTCCCAGCTTCTCTCCTGAGCTCTCTTTCTGTATCTTCAACTTCCTATTAGACATTTCAAACCAGATGTTCTATAGACACCTCAAACTCAACATATCCAACATATCCTCATCTCTAAAATTCCTGATTCCCAAGGTTGTTGTGAGGATCAAATGAGATATATATATATAAAGCACTTTGCCAGTGCTTAAGCACTATAGAAATGCTAGCCTTTAGTATTATTAGCTACCATTTCCCCAAAAAACTCACCTCTCTGCTGTACTCTCTACCTATTTCCTTTGAGAGCATCACCATTCTTCATTTTCTAGGTTCATAACTCTGTCATCATCTTTGATTCTTCACTCTCCTATATCCCACATATCCAGTGAGTTGCCCAAGACACATCTCTTGCAATCATCCCTTGTCACTACTTATTTCTACCACCTTAGTTCAGACCTCCATCACCTCCTTTGGATTACTTATTTTTTTAAACAGTTTTTTATTTCATTTTACCAGAACACAAATGCAAAATAGAGAAAAGAAACAAAAACATATCACAAACTTAAATATTGAAACTTGAATATAAAGTAAGAAAAAAAAGCATGCCATGTGCATAGCAGAACATAGGAGAGTATATAACAATAAATTTTCATTTCAAGGAAGCCTGTATGATAAATAATACACCTTGTGTTGAGAATTGTCCATCTTTTCTTTGCTTACTTGTGTTTTCTTTTGTTCTCTGCTGTGCGCTTTTTAACTTTGTTCTTTTTTTCCCCTCCCCCCAGAAGGCTACAATATAATTTAGATATGTTTCTTGATATATACATACACATTCAAATATATACATACACTTACACATATATACATGCGTATATAGACATATAATTCTCCAAACATACTCTACTCCTGATCTTTTTTTTATGTTTGTACAAAACTTTTGTTTCCTATCTCTCCTGCCTCCTCTATTTTACTTCTGCCTGCCACATTGCCTTCCTGTTACTTACCAACCCCCCTCCTCCACCAACCACCCTGCCCTCCTATTCCTTGCCTTCCCCCCTCTAAGGATCCCTTCCCTATCCTCCCATTCCCATTAATCTAAACTCCCTTTACTTATTCCCTCATTCTCCCCTCTAAAAATCCCTCCCTTACCTAATCACTCCCTTGTCTTCTCTCCCGTCACTATACCCCTGCCATTTTATTTCTTCTAAATTTAGAAGTTATACTCTTCTAAATATATATGTATTGTTCCCTCTTAAACCCATTCCTGATGAAAGTAGGTTACCAGAACTACCAGCCCTCCTCCCCCATCTAAATCCTCTGTATCCTTTCTTCTTCTTGCACATCTTTTTTATAAAATAGTTACTTTTAGCTGTTTCTAAATGGTTTTACTTTTTGAATTCATATCATAGTCAGTTTTATCCCCCTCTTTCTTATGAACTCAATGATTATTAATAAAAATGTTAGACATACATTTTACATTTTATGTTATATAAAAGGTAAGCAGTCTGTTCTTATGAAGCCCTTATAGTCAGTCTTTGGTATATACTTTATATTTCTCTTGGTTCTTGTATATCGAATCTTCTATTAAGTTGAGGATTTTTTTTAACAAAGTCTTTAAAGTCTGAGGGTTTATTAAATGTCCATTTTTTTTCATTCAAGATAATACTGAATTCTGAAGAGTATGATATTTTCGGCCGGAGCCCAAGTTCTTTTGCTCTTCCATATATTGTGTTCCAAGACCTGTGGTCCTTTAATGTCTCTGCTGCTAGGTCTTGTGTAATTCTAATTATGGCACCATCATATTTAAATTGTTTTAATCTTGATGCTTTGAATACTTATCCTTGAGCTGGGGGTTCAGGAATTTGACTATGATATTCCTATGAGTTTTCCTCATAGGATCTCTTTTAAGTGGTGATCGATGGATTTTTTTCTATTTCTACTTCCCTGCCTTGTTCTAATGCTTCAGGACAATTTTATTTAATTATTTCTTGTATTATTGTATCAAGATTGTTTTTTTGATCATAACTTTCAGTTGCTCCAATTATTTTTATATTTTCTCTTCTTGATTTATTTTCCAAATCTGTTGTTTTTCTTACAAGATGTTTCACTTTCTCTTCTATTTTTTCATTATTCATGTTTTGTTTAATTATTTCTTGATCTCTCATAATTTCACTGGCTTCACTTTGCCCAATTCTAATTTTCAAGGTGTCATTTTCCTCCTTGAGATTCTAGATCTCCTTTTCTAATTGGTTGACTTTCCTTTCATAACCTTCTTGTTTTTCTTGGATTATTTTTATGTTTGTTTTGTTTTGTTTTTTTAGTTTTTCCTCCGTCTCTGTTATTTGATTTTTAAAGTCTTTTTTAGGATCTTCTATAAATTCTTTTTGGGCAAGTAACCATTTGACATTGCTCTTTGGGGGTTTCTTTACTTCAGTATCCTCCTCTGAAGATGAACCCTGGTCATCTCTATTCCCATAATAGATTTCTATGGTTGGATTCTTTCCCTTTTGCCTGTGCATTTTTTTTTGGTGGTAATAACCTGATTTTTGTAATCACCTCTAGCCCGGGATATGGGAACTGGTGCCTCTTGCCCCAGATCTTCAGTTCTCTTCTCTAGCCTGGAACCAAAGCCAAACCTCCAACCTTCCGTAAGTGCTCACAGCCAGGGGCTTTCTGCCCTACTGCTTCTGCACTCACCTGGCCTGTGATGGTTCCTTCTCAACCCCACAGCTCTTCGCAGCACAGCTGGGTCTAGCGTTCCTCATCAGCTGAGGTTCCCACAATCTTCTTGGGCTCAAACGCTTGACTCCCATCACTATCCTGGGGTGAAAAGTTCAGTGGTTGAGGTCGAGGAAGCCTCTCAAACCAACCAACCCCGGCACTTGCTACTAGTTGTTTAAGCAGCTTCCTAGCTTCTTGTTAAAACGGAACTTAGCGTGCAGGAATAAACCTGGTCCTGGGGCTTTTCTTCAGATCTTTTCAAACTGTCTGAGGAAGTCCCGGGTTGTGCCACTATTTTTCTTTGTCTCCATCCACACTTTATTCACCCTAAGGTGCTATTTTAACTCTTTTGTGGGGGAGAATCTTGAGAGCTTGGAATTTTCTGACCTATTCTGCCATCTTCCAGCTCCTTTGGATTATTGCAGTGGCCTCCTACTTCATGTCCTTGCATTGTCTCTCCCCCACTCAAACCAAACTCCACAATCTGTCAAAGTGATTTTCTTAAAGTATATGACTATGTTACTCTCCTCCTCAAACTTTATCAGGGCTCCCTGTTATTTCTAGGATAAAATATAAACTCTCCTGTTTAGCTTTTCATGCCATTCACTACCTAAACTAAACCTGTCCTTCCAGCCATATTATCCATTACTCCCCTTCCTGCACTCTATGGTCCAATCAAACTGTTCTTCCCTTTTCCTCATACATAATATTCCATCTTCTTTCTCCAAGCCTTTGAACTGGCCATCCCTCTAAGGCTGAAATACTCTCCCTTCTCGCTTGAGGCTTGTATAATCCCTTACTTTCTTCAAAACTCAATCCACCTCCTTCTGCATGAAATTCCCAATTCTCCCAAATGTTAGTGCTCTCCCACCTTCCTTTGAGTTTAACGTTATATTACCTATGTATTTGTTCTGAACATTTTTGTAGATAATGTCTCTTCTGATAGAATATAAGCTCCTTGTGGGCAAAGACTATCAAATTTTTTGTTTCTCTATCCCCAGTCCACATAACACGGACTTAATAAATGTTTGCGGATTGATTGAGTGCTGAGATAATGCAGTAATTGGAATAATTGTAATAACTGATATTCAAGTCAGTTCAACAAGCATTTATCATGCCTTTACTATGTGGCAGACTCTGCTAGGGATACAAAGACAAAAAAAATGAAACAATCCATGTCCTAGAGAAGCTTATATTCTGCTTGAATTTATATAACATTTTAAGTTTTACAAAGTATCTTGCAAAGGTTCTAGGACAGCTCCTAAAGACTCATGATGGAAAAAGCTATCTACATCCAGAGAAAGAATTATGGAGTCTGAATGCAGATTGAGGCAAACTGTTTGCTCTCTCTCTTTTTTTTTGGTTTTGTTTCTTCTTTCTCATTGTTCATTCCATTGGTTATAATTCTTCTTTACAACTTGACTGTTGTGAAAATAAGTTTAATGTGAAGGTGTATGTAGAATCTATATAGGATTACATGCTGTCTTAGAGGGGGGAAAGAAAGGGGGGGAGAAAATTCGGAACTCAAAAACTTGTGGAACTGAGTGTTGTACACCAAAAATAAAAAAATAAATTAAAAAGACAAAGTACCTTGCAAAAGGCTGACCTTCTTTCTTTAGTAACAAAGACAAAGAAGGAGAGTTTCCCAACAAAGCCTTCTTTCTTAGAGACCTAAAGAAGACCACTGTATCCTGTCTCAGTGAACTCTATATGATGGAATGATATAGGAAAAGATAACTATGAAATAGGCAGTTGGCTAGCCATATATAAAATGTAGTACTTTGATTCAGTTTGACCACTAGTGTACTTGCAACAGAGTGGTAGGGATGGTTGGGTAGATAAGGAAGAAGGGATACAAGGTCAGGGAGGAGGAGGTTAGGCGGAATAGGAGACAATAACCTACATCTGAAAAATTCCTTGGGATGTTCTTAATAACCTGTTGCCACAGCCTCCTCTGATCTGTGATCTTCAGTAAAATTGAACATTCAATGCTTTTCACCCTGAATCTAATTTTGTATTGATTCTGTATATACTGTGCATTTACTGCTCTTTATACATGTCTTTTTCTCCAATTAGAATGTAAGCTTCTTGAGAGGAGAGACTTTCATTTTTGTCTTTGTATCCTCATTGCCTAACAGTGCTTGGCACATAGGATCATACAGCTAGAGCTGGAAGAGACTTTAATTTAGAGGATATCTAGTTCAACCCCTTCATTTTACATAATGAAGAAACAGAGGCCCAGAATGGCAAAGTAACTTGGCCAATGTCACACAAATATTAAGAAGAGGCAAAGCCAAGATTTGAACTGTTCTGATGACTTCAAGCTCATTACTCCAAATTCAGTGCTCTTTCCACGCAGTAGGTGCTTAATGCTTGTTGAATTGAATAGAATGAAGGGGGGTAGCCCTACCAGTTCTTATTTACTCATGGTTCATGCTGTGCTCCGTAGGGGTGGTTGAAGTTGATCTCTAAGGTCCCCTTGTAGCCCTGACATTATTCAACTTTACAGAATTGATTCTGAACATCCAGGAGCAAGGTTGGCACAAGTCATTGCACAAGTCCAGTGGGTTTGATCTGCTGCAATCTGAACTCTTGACTCTAGATGACCAGTGTCTATGACTCCATTATATGAGATGATGATCCATTAATGGCTGTTAAAGAACAATCCAAGTTGCCCAGCTGGAAGTGATACATCCCTCCTTCCCCCATGATACAAAGACTTGATCTGTGGAAGCTTGGCAGTACAGCTTATGCAACCCCCTGAAAAGAATGAGCTGGAAAGCCTGAGAATATGCCACTGGGAGCAGGGCTTGGCACCAGCCTTTAATACTCATCTCCCACCGTCAAAAATGAGTGTTTCTTTTAAGACAAAGCAAGACAATAACTACGTTTGGGCTCAGTCTGCCCCTGAGAATAAATGTTCGAGAGTCTGGATACAAATATAAAAGTCAAAGCTAAGCCTGGCACAAAAACAGATATCTGCCCTGGGACCTTAAAATGAGATTTCTTGAGGAAAGCAACAGCTATGTGAGAGCCATTAATAACATCCCCTGCTTATTGACAGAGGAGACATGCTTTGCCACTTTTCCTCTAAGCACCATTCTGGGACCCAAGTAGTTGTGTCTCTGAATCACAATATCAGAGTGGAAAAGACCTCAGAGGCCAGCTAGTCCAACCTGTATCTAAATAAGAATCCCTTTACTAGGACCCTGGCAAGTGGTCATCCAGCTTCTGTTTGAAGACATTCAGTGAATGGGGAACTCACCACTTTCCAGAGCAGCCCATTCTACTTTTGGGTGGGGAAGGCGGGGTGGGGGGGTCTATTACGAAGTGCTCCCTTAACAATCTGTTATCTATTCTCAGCAGAATCCTCACTGCAGAGAAGCAATCCTCTTAACTCTTCCCTAGTTGACTATCGCAATTCCAAACAGCAACTGTTGCAAGCTTCTTCTGTCCTCTAGCCTCTCACACACAGTCCCCCATTCTTTTCCCACCCACGTGGCCTTTCTCCCTTCTTCATCAAATTATTGCAGTAACCTAATTTGAGCCTCTCCCCTCTACCCTCTTCTCTCCCCCACTCTTGTCCACCCTCTATTCAAAGCTATCAGACTGATCTTCCTAAAGCACAGGTATGACTATATCACATCCTTCTCCCATTCAGTAAATCCAGTGGCTTCCCACTAGCTCTAGGATCATGTATAAAATCTTTTGGCTTTTAAAGCCCTTCATAACCTGGCCCCTTTCTACCTTTCCTCTTCTTATCTTTTACTCTCTGATCTAGTGACATTGGCCTCCTTGTTGTTATACACGACACTTCATCTTCTGACTGAATTTTCACAAGCTGTCTGCCATGCCTGGACTTCTCACCCTCCTCATCTCTGACTCCTGGCTTCCATGGCTTTAAGTTTCAGCTAAAATCCCACCTCCTACAAAAAAGTCTTTCTTGATGTCTCTTAATCTTAGTTCCTTTCCTCTGAGACTATCTCCAATTTATTCTATATACAGGTTGTCCCCAAAACTCTTAGTGAAGTTATGAAGTTACAATTGCGCAAAAACTTTTGGAACTGCCTGTATGTTTTGTTTGTCTCTAGAGGTGTGCATACTGTCTCTCCCATTAGAATGGCCAGGGACTGTTTTTGCATTTCTTTGTATTTTCAGCACTGCCTGGGACATAGTAGGTACTTAAATGTTTTGTTGAGTTGACTCAACAGAGGACCTTGCCTTATACATTACTGAGAAAAGAGAGGATATTTACCATGAGTTCCTAGTCCTCCTCTAGCTTTATTTCATCTCTTCCTTGTACCTCCTGGAGTTTATTCCCAGAATCAGCTTCTCTTTCTCCAATCTTCCATCTCTCCATGATCTACTGTTTCCTTTTCTCCTGACTACAGATTTGCTCAGGACTTTGCCATCCTCAAAAACCATTTGACCCTACCATCCTCTTAAACTATCATCCAACATCTTCCCTTCTTTTCTTGGCCAAACTTAGCCAAACAGAAAATCTGTCTTCACTCCTTGCCTCTGTTTCCTGTCTTCTTTGTTGGCAACCCCTTGTAATCTGGCTTCCAGCCTCATCTCTCAAATAAAACTGACCTCTCCAAAGTTATCAGTGACCTCTTAACTGGCAAATACAATGGCCTTCTCTCAGTCCTTATCCTTGTAAACCTCTCTGCATCATTTGACACAAGCTTTCCCTCCTACGGAATACTCTCTCCTTTCTGGGTTTTGCTAGCATGGCTTTTTCCTGGTTTTCCTCTTACCTGCCTGACCACTCCTTCTCAATCTTCTTTGGTAGATCATCATCTGCCTCCTGCCCACTAAGTGTAGTCGTTCCCCCAAACTCTGCCCTAGGCCCTCTTCTCTTATGTCTGTACTTTCTCTATTGGTGATCCTATCCACTACCCTGAGTTCAGTTACCATCTTTATGTTGATTCCCAAATCTATAAATCCAGGTCTACTCTCTGTCCTAAGTTCTAGTAATATATCACCAACTCTCTATTAGACATTTCCTTCTAGAGGTTCTATACGTATCTCAAACTTGACATGTCTTAAATTGAATTCATCTTTCCACTCTAAACATATTCCTCTTCATAATTTCTTCTACATCTTCCTGCTTTGATTGGTGAGTTCCTCCCCAGAACCTCCATTTGAGAAAGCACCCGTCATAACCACAGTCACTTCAAACCCATGTCCCTGACTCCCCAGTCAACCTCTCTACCTTCCCCCTCTTCCATTTTTTAGCTCTCCTTTATGTGTTGTCTCCCTTTCCCTCCATTAGAATGTAAGCTCCTTGACAGTAGGGATTGTTATTTCTTTTTTGTTTGTATTACCAGTGCCTGGTATATAGTAAGCACTTAAAAATGTTCTATCATCTATTATCTCTATTTCTGTCATCACCATCCTTCTAGTAACACTGCTTTGCAACTCTCCACTGCCTTTCCCCCACCCCACATCCACTCTGCTGCCAAATCTTGTCAATCATGTCTGCATTTCTTGCATCAATACTCTTCCCTCTCCCCACATAGCTACCACCTTAGTTTAGGCCCTTAACACCTCTCAATTGGACTACTGCAATAACCTTCTGATTGATTTTCCTGCCTCAAGTCTCACCCCACCTCCTCTAATCCATCATCGACACAACCGTAAAGGTAATATTCCTAAAGCTCTGACCTGACCTTGTTTTTCCCTTGCTCAAAAAATCTTCTGTGGCTCCCTATTGTGCCTGGATAAAATGAAGATTCTTTAGCTAGGCATTTAAGACTCTTCACAACCTAGTGTCAGCGTACTTTCCCAGATTTATTACACACTACTCCCCTTCACACATTACATTTCATCTCCTATTTCTACCTTTGCGTAAACTGTCCCCCTCCATTTATGGAATTCAGTCCCTTTTCACCTCCATTCTTCTTACTTCTCACCTCCATTGGGCAGCTGGGTGTCACAATGGATAGAGTTCTAAGCCTGAAGTCAGGAGGACCTGAGTTCAAATTCAACCTCAGACACTTACTAGCTGTATGATCCTGGACAAGTTGCTTAACTTCTGTTTACTCATTTGTAAAATAGGATAATAATAGCACCTACCTCCCAAGACTGTTGTGAAGATGAAATGGAATAAGAATTGTAAAGTATTTAGCACATTGCCTAGCACATAGTAATCATTATATAAATGTTCGCTATTGTAATTTATGAGTTATTTTTCTGCCTCCTAGAATCTCCTAACTACCTTTAAAACTGAGCTCAAGTACTACTTCCTTCAGGAGGCCTTTTTGATGCTTCCAGATACTAGTGTCTCCACCCCCCCCTCAGAAAAACTACTTATATTTAATATATATTTTATACAAGGTATCCCTAAAGTCTTAGTGAAGTTTCAAGCTACTAAAGCTTAAATAAAATAAAACTTTTAATAAAGCTTAAAATTTCCACTAAGACTTTGGAACTCTCTAAGCTTTAATAACTTAAAACTCTACTATTTTTGGAATTCTCTGTATTTACTTATGTATGTAGATGTTGTCTCCCCCAATAGAATGTCAGCACTTTGAGGAGAGGGTCAGTTTCATTTTTTTTATTTTTGTATTGACTCCCCAAGAGGTAGCGTGAAGTCAGAAAGATCCAGCATCAGCTCCTGCCTTTGGCCCATACTGTCTCTGTGACCCTGGGCAGGTCACTTAACCTCTTAGTGACTCAGGCAACTCCCTTAAGATTGTAAGTTGCCTAGTATCAGGTGTCAATATGAATTGGTAGATGGAATTTTCTCACTCTCACTCCCTACACACATGAAATCATAGTTCCTGTTTAAAAAAAAATCACCAGTTCTTGGCACATAATAGGTTCTTAATAATGCTTGGTTAGCGATAACTTACATTCAGCCAAAATCTTCTTCTCTGTAACCTCCACACAGTGCTGCTGGCTCACCCTCTGAGACAAGTAGAATAAATCTAATCCCTCCTTCTCATGACAGCCATCATGTCACCCCCTAAATCTTGGCTTCTCCAGACTAAACATCCCCTTCAGCTCATCCTTGTGTGACTACCTTCTTGAGCCCCTTCATCATCCAAACTACTCTCCTCTGGGCATGCTCCAGTTAGTCGATATCCTTCCTAACATCCCAGCTCAGAACCTAACACCTCAGATGTGGTCTGAGCAGAACAGAGTTAAGAGAGGATGATATCATCTCACTGGACAGCATCCTTCTCAATACAGCCTAAGACCACATTGGTGGGTTTTTAGCTGCTGTGTTATACCACTAACTCAGACTGAGCTTGCAGCCTACTAAAAATCTGGCATCTTTTTCACATCAACTATTGCTTCCATCTTTCTTGCCAGCTGTTCAAAGAGTTGACATAAGATTTATTCATCCGAACATCTTAGTACCCTTAGAAAAAGTCAGGGGATGGGGAAGATAGGAGAGCATTTTCTGTGTGCCTACGACAATTCCCTGTTTTCCAAGACCATGAATCAACCCCATTGTCTCATCAGCCTCCATGCATCATTCATTCTGTTCATCCCAGATAATATCAAATGCAGCAACATGGCAGGAAAACTGAAACTTGGGGGCAGAGGCTAGTAAAATGAGGCTATGGTGTTTAAAAATGCTTGTTAAAGGGCTGGAGATTATAACCAGGATGCCAGCTTTGGAGGCCTGGAAGAATGTCAAGAGGCTAATCAGGTGAGCAATCGCCAATAAAAATGTTTGGTGACTGGGCAGCCTTTAAGTTCCAAATGTGAGTAAATGAGAACCTTCCCTGAACCTTGTATCTTAGGCAGTCACAGCACATTAACCATTCAACCTCAAACTTCCTCCAAATCCCTTTTCTTGGCTCTCCTCTGTCTGCCTTCTTTCTGTTTCCTTTCTGTCTCTCTCTGTATTCTGTCACCCTATCTCTATCTCTTTTTTTCCTGTATTTCTTCTTTCTTTCTCCCTTCTCTCTGTTTTCTCTCACTCTTTCCTGTCCCTCTCCTTCTGTGTTCTTTCTGCGCCTCTCTCCTCCGTTTGTCAGACTTTCTCGCAGTCTTCTCTCTTTTTCATGCCTTTGTCTCCTATTTCTTCTCTCTTTCTCTTGTCAATCTATCAAGCTATCTCTGTCTTTCTCTTCCCAACTCCTTCTACCTCTCTCCTCTGTCAGTGGATTTGTCTATCTCCTTCTCTCTTTCCCCTTTCTCTTTCTGTTTCTTTCTTTTTCACCTGTCAGCTTGTCAGTCTGTGACTGTCTTTCTGTCTTTCTCTGTCTCTGTATTCCCCTGGCTCTCTACCATAGGTCTGTCAGTGCATGCCTGTCCCTCCCTCTTTTTTTTGCCTCTATCTCTTTCTGTTTCTCTCAGTGTCTCTCCTGTCTGTCAATCTCCTGCAGCTATTTGCTCATCTTTCTTCCTCTCTCTGTCTCCCTGCCTCTCTCTATGTCACCATCTTTCCCTCTCCTTTCAGTCCAGTTGGAATTTGCACACTGTTGAACCTGGAGAGTACTCCCTTGTTTTATTGTCCTCATGAACCTTTCATGAATAATGTTTTGCCAAGAAAAAGAAAAGAAATTCCCTGAACCCTCATTCTCAGTGATGCTACTTACCAGCTCCCAAATGAGTCAGGCTGAATGAATGTCCAGCCCTGTTCCCAAACCTGACAGGCCTGTCCAAGACCTTGCCTTTCAACCTCCCATAGCTTAGATATAATTGAATAGTTTCCATGTCTACAAAATCTATTGGAATATTAAGAAACATATATGTTCCTGAGAACAGTGTAGGAAGGTCTCCATCCATTTCAAAAGGAAATTTTCCCATTTTTCCTCAAAACACAAATCAATTTCACATTTCCATAAGTGGCTCATAAACAGGGTTATCAGCCCCTACCTATTTTCTACAGACATGTTGGTCTCCTCAAGTTTCAAGTATACCTTGTGTCAAGACCTAGGCCAGATTTTAGAGAGAACTTGCTCCTCATCTTCCAGTGATATGAATCATAAGAATATTGGATTTACATTTGCTGTTGTTTTAACCAAGAAGTATATTTTTTCATATCCTCTTTCTTTGAAAATTTGTAATAATAGTAGCATTCTCTAACATTTTCAGGTTTACTAAGTACTTTCTGATATGTTTTAACATTTTGAAGTTAGGAACATAAGGATTTTTATCTCCACTTAGCAGATGAAGAAGCAAACCGAGAGAAGTTAAGTAACTTGTCCAAGGTCACACAGCTATGGCGGCTCAGACTAAAATACAGGTCTTCAGACTGGGTGCTATTGAGACAGCATTTTGAACTAGAGATTTAACTTCCACAGATCCTGCAATGGAAGGCTGGGCAAAAGTGGTCATAAGATTATAGAAGATAGTACTAGTATAGGGTGGGAAATGGCAGAAATAGAGAAGACTGGGGGTGGGGGTAGGAATGATAGAATTGTCTTCAAATATTTGAAAGGCTGTTAGGTGAGGAGGGATTGGGTTTGTTTTGTTTGGCCCACAGGGCTGGACCAGGAGCAAAGGCTAGTGGGAACTGGCAGTTAAAAAAAGGCTGATTTAGTCCTGACACCAGGAAAAAACTTTTGTTGTTGTTCAGTTGTGGCCCCATTTTGGGGTTTTCTTGGCAGATACTGGAGTGGTTTGTCTTTTTCTTCCCTAGATCATTTTGCAAGTGAAGAACTGAGTCAAACAGGTTTAAATGACTTGCTCAGGGTCACACAGCTAGTAAGTAAGTGTCTAAGACCAGATTTGAACTCTCAAAGCTGAGTCTTCCTGACTTCAGGCCCTTCACTCTAACCACCGCATTACCTGCCCACCCAGGAAAAACTCAAGAGCTGTCCAAAAGTACAATGAGCTGCCTTAGGAGTTGATTAGTCTTCTTCACTGAAGGTCTTCAAGCATAGACTGGATGATTGCTTGATGAGTATGTGATATCAGGGATTCCTTTAGGGTGTGGGTTGTAATAGTCCCAAAGGTCCATTCCAACTCTCAAATGCTATTTGCTCTATGCGATTGTGTTAGGAAGCAAAACTGAGGAGTAAGGTTATAGGTAGAAGTCTTGGCTATCACTTGTGTATACACTGGGGCTACCAGTTAGTTAGAGGCCAGGACTCAGTGGCCAGTAAATTAAGAGGGAGATTCACTAACCATTTCCAATTCAATTCAAATCACCAAGCATATATTATTATTATTGCGTGCGGTAGGCGTTGGGGTTTAAAAAAATTTGAAAAGAAGAGAAACAGTCCTCCTGCCCTCAAGAAAGTTGCATTCTATAGGGAAGGGGATATTATGTATACCCAAAGAAGAAAAACAAAATCTGTACAAAGTAAATAAAAAGTTATTATGGGCAGAAGAAGGCTTACAACTGAGGTCAGGAAGGGCTGCGCTGAAATCTAACGGGAGCTAAAGGTTCCAAAAGGTAAGGGGGCAGAGGGAGCATTAAGAAACTTATACTCTGCTATATCTCTTCCTTTCTCTCTTTAGGAAGTTATATCTTTTAAAAATATAAATTTAATTTTCACTCTCATTGACAAGTACAGGCATTCAAATACATAAATGAGAGGATAAGAAATAAAAATAGGGACGACAAAGAGCATGCAAGATGCTACCCCCCCCATCCCTGCCCCACCCCACCATTTTGGATGGTGACACACGTCTGTACAATTTCACTGTTTCCCCTTGAGATGCACTTGTAGTAAGTAATATATGGCTCTGGAGCTCTCCCAATTCACATTTGCATTACTAGGTTGGCTCCTCAAGAACCTTTCGAACCCTGAGGGGTTGAAGTGAAGTGGCTGCATTTTTTGATTTTGCACTGCATTATTTCCATTGGGTTAAGACCAGTTACCACATTTTACATAATTATAACTTGAATACATACAACCATTTCAGGGAATTCATTATTTGCACTAATTTGTACCTAACTGTAGTAACACTCATGAACACCCCTCTGGTGTGTTCCCTCCAATATCAATCACCAGACAAAATCTACCTGATATGATTTAACCAATTTACATTAAAACACCAACCTGCTTTTACAAAGGGATATTTACTGGGAAAACATACTAAGAACTGAGGTGATTTTGTTATTCAGTCACATCTGACTCTTTGTGACCCCATAGACCATAGCACACCAGGCCCCCACTATCCTGCACTATCTCCAGTATAATAACTTCTCAAACTAGGAGCACACTCTCTTTCCCCACCTCTGCCCAGAGAGTGGTTGCTAGAAAACATTCCCCCCACTGAGTTTACTTCTGGGTATGTTATAGCTGGTTGATGAGTTGCTCCAAAGACACCTTGAGACATGGTGTCTCAGCTGCTGAGTCAATTCACTTCTGGGCTGGGTCAAGCAGGTCACTCCTCCAGGCTAGTTCTGCATTGCAATCGGCTGCTGCTGCTATCAGCTCCAGCTGTTGAGGGGACAATTGATGGCTCTTCTGACCTTTCTGAGCTTACGAGGTCTGTTCTGTCACTGATTCTCATCCACCAAAGATCAGGAAAGAATAAATACAAAATGACCCAAACATCTTAGTGCTGTCTCAAGCTTTGATTGCTTTGATAGCTGATGTATGGCTATGGCTATGAGAGTTTGACTATAAGGAAAGCTAAGTGCTGCACAATTGATGCTTTTGAATTGTAGGGCTGGAGAAGACTTTTGAGAGTTCCTTGAACAGCAAGGAAGTCAAATTAATTCAGACTTTTCACTGGACCTTCCTTGTTATTACAGTGGTGAGTATCCCTGCCTGTCATGAGGAAACCAGGGTTCAGTCTCCACGTAGGGAAGTTTTGTCATATTTACAGCAGCTAGGTGGTACAGTGGATAGAGTTCAGGGCCTGAAGTCAAGAAGACTCCTTTTTCTGAGTTCAAATATGGCCTTAGATGCTTACTAGCTGTGTGACCCTGGGCCAGTCACTTAACCCTGTTTGCCTCAGTTCCTCATCTGTGAAATGAACTGAAGAAGGAAATGACAAACCACTCCAGTATCTTTGCCAAGAAAACCCTAAATAGGGTCACAAAGAGTCAGACAAGAGTGAATAACAACAGCATTCATTGGAAAGTCAAATACTGAAGCTGAAGCTTAAATATTTTGGCCACCTAATGAGAAGACAGAACTCATTGGAAAAGAACCCGATGTTGGGAAAGACTGAAGGCAAAAGAAGAAGGGGATGGCAGAGGATGAAATAGATAGATAGTGTCATGGAAACAACAAAAATGAACCTGAACAGACCTTGAGAGACAGTGGAGGATAGAAAGACCTGGTGTGCTGTGGTCCATAGGGTCGTGGATAGTCAGACACGACTGAAAAACTGAACAACAAGCGTTAATGTCCGCCCTGTATAAAAAAGAAAGAAGATACAGAGTCCCATGCAGTGTTGTCTTTCCAGTCAGGCAATCAGTCAATAAGCATTTATTAAGCACCTACCATGTGCCAGGCACTGTACTAAGCACTGCTGGGGATGCAAGAAAGGCAAAAGACAGTCCCTGCTGTCAAGGACCTCACAGTCTAATGAGGGAGACCGCATGCAAACAACTCTAAACATAGACCGGGAAAGGCTTCTTGTAGAAGGTTGGATTTTAACTGGAACCTGAAGGAATCCAGAAGGCAGAGATGAAGAAGAAGAGCATTTCAGGCAAGAGGGAGAGCCAGTGAAAATGCACAGAGTCAAGAGATAAATTGTCGTATTCAATAATCAGCAAGGAGGCCAAGTTGGAAGAGTGTAGGGGGATGAATTAAGGGCAAGAAAACTGGAAACCTAGGCCAAGTTATACAGAGCTTTGAATGCCAAAAAGAGGATTTGATCCCGAAGATTATAGAAAGCCGCTGGCGTTTATCAAGTAGGGGAATGACACGGTCCAATATGAGCCCTATTCTGAGATTAATTTGACATGGAGAGAGGTGAGGCAGGGAGACCAACCAGCGAGGTGTTGGAATAGTTTAAGTGTAAGGCGATGAGGGCCTGTGCCAGGGTGGGGGCCTGTGCCAGGGTGGGGGCCGTGTCAGAGGAGAGAAATGGGCATATAGTAGAAACAATACTAAGGTAAAATCAAAAGTCTTTGGCAACCTATGGAGGAGGTGGGGGCTTGAGAATGAGAGAGAGTGAGGAGTTGAGGATGGCACCTAGGTTTTAAGCCTTCCTGACTGAGGATGGTGATGCCCTTAACAGTCACAGGAAAGTGAAGAAGAGGAGCAGGGGAAGATAATGAGTTGGACAAGGTGAGTTTACAATGTTTATCGAACCTCAGATTGGAGATGTTCAATAGGCAGTTATAAGTGTGAGAGTCTGGAGGTGAGGAGAGAAGTTAGGACTGGATGAATAGATCTGAGAATAATTAGCATAAAACTGATCACTGAATCTATGTGAACAGATGAAATGGGCCCTTTGTCCACTGTGCCATGCTGCCTCTTCTATATTTGCTCAAATTCTGCAAACTTTGACTTCTTATATCCACTGCTCTTCAAGTCAGTTCAGCTGGTGTTTCCTTAATGACTCCTCTGTGTCCAGCACGGGGTGGGAACTCCAAATATGAAGTTATGAGTGAAGCAACAGCCCATAGAAAAATGTATAGCTGACATCCTTATTGAATTGAAGCCTTTAGGGAAGTCACTGAACCTATCTGAGACATACTTCCCTCTGTAAGATGGTGAAAAGAGAGGCAGGCAGCATGGTATTGTGGAAAAAGCATTGCATTTGGAGGCAGAGACTCTGAGTTCAAATGCTATTGCTTATTGGCCAGGTGATGTTGAGCAAGACACTTAACCTCCCCAGGGCCTTACTCTGCCCATTTGTAAAATGAGGAAATTGGACTATGATGCTTCTCTCTGTCTCTCTCTTTTTTGTCCAACACCTCTACTTTTCTTTTTATTTTTATTTTTTAAAAAAATTCTCATCATTCACTTTTATAAGATTTTGAGTTTCAAATTTTTTTCTCCCTCTTTCCCCTTTCCACTTCCCAAGACAGCATGCAATCTGATATAGGCTCTACATGCACAGTCACTATATGGCCTCTCTTGATAAATGAGCAGCATGAATCCTTTCTGGGTGATTCATTACTTGGATATCTTTAATACCATTTTATCATCCTTGGTAGTGGGATGCACCATATTCATAGCTACCATGTCCTTTGGGTCACTTGTGATTTTGATTGTTCTGGGATCATGGTATTCCAAGACTGGTATCCATAGAGCTTCATTCAAGAAGTTGGCATCTAAAAGTTGGATTTTTGTGTCAGGAAACTTCTTGGGATCATGAAAACACTTCATAATTTCCCAAATGCTATCCAGCCTGCTCTCTTCCCCTCCTCAGTTTTGGGGCTAGCTTACTGTCTGCCTCAAGTAACTGTCCAAGATATGTGTCTTCACAGACTGGCCCAATGGGCCATCCATTTAACTGCATTTCATGGTGTCTATAATAGGTATTTTCCTTGCATCAGACAGGATTATTGAGTTGATCTCTTTGGAATGATCGTAGGAAGTGATTTTGGAATCACACTGAAGGGACTTGGGGATTGATCTAAATGGCACTATGTCATCTGCAAACAGGAGCATCTGGAGGACCTTATATCTGGAGGGAATCCCTCTTCTCTTTGAACCTTGTGCCTGTCAATGCCAACACCTTTAGCAAGTGTATCACTGTATGTTATACTTTACTTGGTATTAATAATCAGTTAGTAAACAAATATTTATTAAGCATCTACAATGTGCCAGATGCTATACTAAGTGCAAGGCACACAAAAAAAGGCAAAAAATAGTCCCCGTTCTTAAGTACTTCATAGTCTAATCACAGTCTGGTCTAATTAAACAGTCTAATCTAATTCAAGGGAAACCAAGGAATCACTGGACATATTTATCTTTGTAATTATACTTATGAGGGAGTTTTTGTCCTTAGCATTTACACAGGAGGCACCTCGTTGAAGTACAACATTTAAATTATATTTTCTTCTACGGTCATCTGAAGTTTTCTCTTTATGTCATCAACAAACAATAAATATAATTTGTTGTTGTTGAGTCATTTTTTAGTCATATCTGGCTCTTCGTGACTCCTTTTGGGGTTTTCTTACAGAAAGAATGGAGTGGTTTGCCATTTCTTTTTCTAAGTCATTTTTACAGATGAGGAAACTCATACACACCTAGAAAGTGTCTAAAGCTGTATCTGAACTCAGAAAGAGGAATCTTCCTGACTCCAGGCCTGGTACTTTATCTACTGCGCTACCTAGCTGCCCAATAAATGTACTGGCATATTCCATTTTCTCCATATTTCAATCATTTCTGTGACTGTGACAATGTAGTCCATTTTGAAAATTCATTGGTAAGACCCTATCCATTTCTTTCTCACCTTTTTATTTATCAAGGATACATTGCACACTTGTGGACAAGTCATCTTCATGAAGATTTATAGAAACGATATGTTATTATATGAATCCAATGATGAAGTAGGTTTATGAATCCAATCACTTTTGTCCTCTGAATTTCCTGTTTCATGGGATCATAAATCTAGAGTTGGGAAGGGAGCTTAGAGTTCATTTAGTCCAAGCCCTCATTTTACAGATGGGCAGCTTGAGGCACAGAAAGGTGATGGTCACACAGGTGATGGTCACACTACTGAGCCAGGATCTGAACCCAGGTCCTCTGGACTCCAGTTTCAATGTCTAAGAATGCATATAACGATACATTGTTTTCTCCTAATATTTTGGTATCTTCTCTTCCTTTAAAATTGTCTCTTTCAAAATTGTCACCTCCAACACTCCCTTCTAACTTCCAAATAAAATAATATTTGTCAAATGCTTAGCACAGTGCTTGGCATATAGTAAGCACTGTATAAATGCTTGTTCTCTCCGCATATACCTCCATACCTCATAGAGTATTTCTCTTCTTTAAAGATACAGCTTAAGTGCCTGTCTGAATGAAGCCTTTCCTGATCCCCCACCTTAGCTGCCAGTGTCCTATATATCCAATATATATGTCTATAGATAATATGTGCATTATTATAGTATATCATTATTATATATTCTATATATAATGTCTATATATTTATGTATACACATAGTATTAAAAGTTATGCTGACTCAATGTCCTGCTGTTCTGATACCAGCTTGTCAGCCAGTGTTGAGGGGAGATATTACTCAGTCGCCTGATATTTTTCATGTAGTCAAGTCACTCCCTACCTGAATGGACCTGGAAATTGTCACATACTTGCTACCTTGGGGAGGAACTGAGATGCAAGGGCCCAACCTCTTTTGCTGATGCTGAACTAGCTGAAATTATCTTTATCTCATTACAAAAGGTATCAATAAAAGCTGGCTTCCCCTTGGAGCTATCTCTGATCTCCAATGATCCACTGGTCAATGTATTGCTACCTTAACATATTCATAATAAACTTCTTTTCATTCTCTTTGTTCTGGGATGATATAATATATCCAAGAGGATTGTTCCATTTTCTTAGGTGTCATTTCCACTTCCTTAGCAGTGACTGAGATTTTAGAGTCAATTGTGATGGTTCCACTGACAATGCTGATTAAAATAGATCGCTATGGAAACTTTCACAGGTTCTTCATCTATTTGTTGGCTTTCTTCCAGTTTTGTCTAAAAATGCTTTGGGGATTTTTGTTGTTGTTGTTTGGCTAAAACGTTAAGCTTTGTATAGCTTTTTTGAGGTAATACCATTCATAATCCTCTAACCACTCTTTTCTATAACATTTTGCAAATGAATTTATATTCTAAAATGATGTAGTCTTTAGTAGCTGTGTGTCTGCTTGGAAAGGAATCAGAGAATCACAGAATTTTATATTTAGAAGAGATCAAGTGTTTTCTGGCTGATGCAATTTCTTAGGTTCCTTTGGCCTCCTCATCCTGACGACTAGGTTATGTCATTTAAAGTTAAGTAGGAAATAGAGATAATGAAAACCAATGTCTTTTCCTTATCAGTTATCTTTTTTTGGCATCAGCTATTTTGAGAAGATCAGGTTTTAGAAGTATCCTCTTATCTTTGTTCTTTCTTATAGTTTGTGTTGACTTTTACTTTAACTACTTGATGGTCAAATGACACACAGAGCTACTTTGAAAATGATTACTGCCAAGAAAACCCCAAATGGGGTCACAAAGAGTCAGACACAGCTGAAAATGACTGACCAACAACACTGCTTCATCACCAATGGTTTCCTATATGTTAAGATAGCCACTCAATTTCATTTGTTTGTGACATTTTTTCAGTACTTATGTCCAATGTCTTCCAATTCTGTTCTTGGAGCAAGTGTTCATAGGCATGAGATGTCTGAGTAATCTAGGAGCTTTTGGCCTCGTTTGTTAACTAATACCAAATTAGATTTTCTAACATATTTTTCACTGCAATGGTAATGATAGCTAGCATTTATAAGTGCTTGCAGAGCACTTTACATACATTATCTCACTTGATCCTTACAACAACCTTGTGGGGTTTCAATTCACACTGCATATTTCCATTAGGCTAGAACCAATGATCGTATTTTGCATAATTATAACTTTGAATGGTGCAATTTTGAATACATGCTACTTCCACACAGGTTTCATTATTCAAAATAATCAAGTTCTTCATAGAATTTCTCTACCTCTCAGATTTATTCTCCATCATCTTCCAGGTAGTTTTTCCTTGCAAATGCTGATCTTCAGCACTATGAAATAAAATGATATAATTTGTTGCCATGTGGGTAGATCACAACATCTCTGACAATTTCCTTTGTTTGCTTCTCCAAAGAAAACCAGTGAGCCATTCTTTCAATTAGCTTCAGTTAGTGTAAAAGAGTGGTCCTAGAAAGCTTAGAACCTAATAAAAGAGCCAACTACAAGGTGTTAAATGTAAAAGCTGTTCCCAGGCCAGATAATCTCTTTATGAGGCACAAATTAATTCCTTGAATCAGAAAGAAAATGTTGAAATGGATTAAGAGTGACCTACTCTGCTTCAGGGTCACCTTTGAAAGTCACTTCACTGAAGATGGCAGAGTATGCAGTAAATCACTGTAACTCTCCCATATTCACCTCCAAACAACCATAAAATAGCACCCCAAAACAAATCCTGGAACAGCAGAACCAGCAAAAAGAAAGGGTGAAACAATCTTTTAGCCCTAGAAAATTGGAAGATTGGCAAAGATCTCTCCCACTTGGGTAAAAGGGGAATGAAATCTAGGACAGGAAGCACCCCAGTAAGCCAGCTGCAAGCCCCACCTCAGCAAACCAGCGGGGAGATCCTAAGCCCCAATACGATGGAACAGGCAAGCACAAACATCAAGACATTCCCCGCCCCGCCCCCCCAAGCCCAATGCCTCAGGTGAACCAAGAACAGCTTCAGCATAGCCCTGGGAAAACAGGTAGCCATCAGTGTCCAGTGCACCAAAAGTTTCAGTGTAGCCCCAGGAAATTCAAAAAACACCCCAAGGGCCTCAGTTCACACTAGACACCCCACTAGGATCCCAGCTCAGCACCAGGTAAGCTGCTAGACCACTATGGCCTCCAGCAGCACTAGCCTTCCCCCTCCCAAAACAACAGACCAAGGTCAGAGTCATTGGACTACCTAAAAGCCATAATCAAAAGGAGGACCTGGACAGCATCTTTCAAGAAATTATGAAGGAAAACGGCCCTGATATTCTGGAAACAGAAGACAAAATAGGCATTGAAAGAATTCACCGATCGCCTCGGAAAAGAGATCCTAAATAAAAACTCCAAGGAACATTTTAGCCAAATAGAACTATCAAGGAAAAAGTGCCACAAATGACCAGAAAGAATTCAAATATCAGGGAGCCACAATTATGATTATAAAAGACTTAGCAGCTGTAACATTGAAGGATCAGAGGTCATGGAATATGATATTCTGGAAGGCAAAGGAGCTAGGACTACAAGCAGGAATCACCTAACCAGTGAAATTAAGCATAATACTTCAGGGGGAACAAGTGGTCATTCAACGAAATAGAAAGATTTTAAGCTTTCATAAGGAGAAGACCAGAATTGAATAAAAAATTTGATCTCCAATATCAAGACCCAAGAGAAGGAGGCCATCTCCAGTCTTCCTGGTCTATATCTTGCCACTGGACCAGATGGCTCCAGAGGAGCCTGGTAACATTGCACAGCCCTTCCTCACTTAAATCCAGTACACTTGCAAGTGATGGCATCATCTTCCTGATGTCATGGTCCCCTTTGAGAATGATGGACAAACAACGACCACAACCCAAAAGAAGTCTAAAAAGGGAAAAAGGGAAAAGAAAACACAAGTGATCCAATGGAGCTGAACTTTTGTAATTCTTAAAAATTGAGGCACTAATAGGACAGCTAGAAGGAATATACATAGAGGATACATGTATAAGGTGAATTTATGAATGCCATAAAAAATAAGAGATGAGAAAGAGGAGTACACTGGGTGCAGAAGGAAAGGAAAGATAGAATGCGGTAAATTATTTCACATGAAGAGGCATGAAAAATCTATCACAGTGGAGGGAAAGATGGGAGGGTGGGTGATGGGCATCACTTGAACTTTATTCTCATCTGTATTGGCTCAAAGAGGGAAAATATACATAATCAGTTCAGTATAGAAATCTATCTTACTCAACAGGAAAGTAGGAGGGGAAGAGATTAAACGAGGAGGAGGGAGGACTGACAGAAGAGAAGGCAGATTGGGGAAGGCAGTAGACGGAAGCAAAATACTGTTGAGGAGTGAAAGGGTGAAAGGAGAGAGAGGACAAACAGGAGGCAAAATAGGATGGAGGGAAATACACAGTTGGTCACCATAACTGTGAATGTGAGTGGGATGAACTCTTCCACAAAATGAAAAGTAGCTAGCAGAGGGGAGCAAAAACCAGGATCCTATAATATGTTGTTTACAAGAAACACACTTGAAGCAGAGAGACACACACAGAGTAAAGATAAGGGGCTGGAGCAGAATCTACTATGCTTCAGCTGAAGTGAAAAAAAAAAAGCAGGGGTATCAATCCTGATCTCAGACAAAACAAAAGCAAAAATAGACCTAATTAAAAGAGACAAGGAAACTACATCTTGCCCAAAGGTACCATTGGCAGTGAAGTAATATCAATACTAAACATATGCACCAAGTGGTATAGCATCCAAATTCTTAAAGGAGAACTTAAGTGAGTTATAAGTTCATGACCGAACAAGAGATAGAGAGCATTACAAAAATGTAAAATAGATAAACTTGATTGTATTAAATTTTAAAAGCTTTTGCACATACAAAACCAATGCAACCAAGATTAGAAGGAAGGCAAGAAATCTGGGAAACAGGCTTTACAGCAGGTGTCTCTAATAAAGGTTTAATTTCTCAGCTATATAGAGAACTGAATTAAATTTGTAAGAATACAAGCCATTCCCCAATTGACAAATGGTCAAAGGATATAAATAAGCAGTTTTCATATGAGGAAATCAAAGCTATCTATGGACATATGAAGAAGTGCTCTAAATCACTTTTGATTAGAGAAATGCAAATTAAAACAACTCTGAGGTACCACCTCACACCTATCAGATTGGCTAATATGACAAAAAGAAAAATAACAAATGTTGGGAAGGATATGGTAAAATTGGGACATTAATGTGTTGTTGGTAGAGTTGTGAACTGATTCAACCATTCTGGAGATTTGGAACTATCCCCGAAGGGCAACCAAACTGTACATACCCTTTGATCTAGTAATACCACTACTAGGTATGTATCCCAAAAAGATCATAAAAAAGGGAAAAGGACCTACATATGCACAAATATTTATAGCAGCCCTTTTTGTGGTGGTAAAATGTTGGAAATTGAGGGGATGCCCATCAATTGGGGAATGGCTGAACAAGCTGTGGTATATGAATGTAATGGAATGCTATTGTGCCATAAGAAATGATGAGCAGGCAGATTTCAAAACAACCTGGAAAGACTTGTACAAACTGATGCAAAGTGAAATGAGCAGACTCAGGCAAACATTGTACACAGTATCAGCAACATTGTGTGATGAAGGACTCAGCTCTTCTTGGCAACACAATGATCCAAGACAAGTACAAAAGACTCAAGAAGGAAAATACTATCCACATCCAGATAAAGAACTGATAGACTCTGAATGCAGATCGAAGCATACTTTTTTCACTTACGTAATTCTTTTTTGTGTTTTTTTTATCTGTTTCTTCTTTCACAACTGTGACTACTATGGAAGTATATTTTACATGATAGCATATGTATAACCTATATAAAATTGCCTACTATTTTAGGAAGAAGAGACAGAAGAAAAAGGAAGAAAAATTTGGAACTCAAAATCTTGTAAAAATGAGTGCTAAAAATGCTAAAAAAATATGTATTTGGGAAAAAATACTATTAAAAAGTCACTTTACTAAGTCTAAAAAAATCCCAAAGACTAAATGATACTTAGAAGCATAGATTTGGAGAAGGGGAAGCTGTAGGAACCCACCTAGAACTAAGAGAATGGAAAAGTGACCACTCCAAAGAAATGGCCGGGGAGGCATATTGGGTTAGTAGGTGTCCTGTGGAAACCCCTTCTTGTGACCATCCCCCCCCCTGGAAATAGGGTTGGGGGAACAGAGGGTTATAGGGTTGTTGTTGCTTTTTTCCTTTCTTTAAATGTTTTCTTTGTCTTTATAAGCAGTAGTAATCAATTGCAATTGCAATTTCTAGTGAGTTGTACATTGAGAATACTGGTTGGGGTTCAGAACTAACAAAAAGTAAGGAGCTTTGCAAATCCTTCCGCCTCTCTGAGCCTCAGCCACCTCATTCAATTATCATCTTCCCGGAGTCAAGGAGCAGTTACACTGAGGAACCTATCTAGTCAATTACTTAATAGTAGGATGAAGGACAAATAGAAATGATTGAATAATCTTGATTGCTACCACTACCCCTTTATCTACTACAACTATCTTCTGCCTTCATTTCTGGTATGCCAACTTTGGACAGGAATCTCACATTTAAGATACCACTGGTTAAATTAATTGAACAGACAGCCAAAAAAAAGTGTGATTCTTTTTGTTCTTTTGTTCACTTTTTCTTTTCTCTGGAGCCATCACTGCAGAAGTAGAAGGTTCCATAGGATGACAGATGATTTTTTACTCTTTGTTTTATGTGTTGGCATGACCAAATAATTAATGATACAGTGGAAACCTACTGGTGATGAGATTCCATGAGTATGCAGGTTGGTCTTTAGATGATAGACAAGTCTACTGCTAGGGGTGTACTTAAAGGTTTTCCTAGTTTGAGAGAGCTTGTCAGAGCTTGCTCTCTTATAGCATTTCCTCCAGATACCTGGGGTCATCTTCATGCCATCAGATTTTTTCCACAAAATGTTCTGTGGTGAATTTGCCCATCTCCAAACATGCTTTCCCAACACTGTGACTTTGTTCCTGCCTGAAATGCTGTCTTCCTTTTCTTGGTCAATAGAATTTCACACAAGCCTTCCAGATGCTGCCTCCTCTGTGATGCATCCAAAATCCTATTTCACTTATTTTCTGTGTTAAAGGCCTGTGACTTGGGGAGAAGTACCCTCTCCCACAAAGGGACCCCAGTTCTAGAGCTGGGTGAACTATGTTCAATCCTCAGGGAAGTCTAATCTACAGAAGAAAACAAAAAGGCTTTTCTCACATTCTCTGACTCATTATGCCTCTATCCTAGCACTGAACTTTTTGCAAAATATCTAAAATCCAGGAGAATAGTGAGCACACCTCTTTTTAGATCATACCACCTTAAAAAAACTGAAAACTTACAGGTCCTGAGAATTAGCTCTGAAAACAGCAGCACAAAAAACCTGAAGCTTTGAGACAATGCCCCCTCTACTCCAGGAGCAGATTACAATGTTAACATAAAATTAAAAGTCTAGAAATAGGCTGGGAAAATGAGCAAAAACCAAAAAAGAACCTGACTATAAAAAGATACTATGGTTACAGTGAAAATCAAAGCACAAACTTGGACAATGACAACACTGTCAAAACGGCTACATGTGAAGTCTGAAAGAAAAATATGAATTGGTGTCAGTCCCTGTAACCAGAGTGACCTTTGTTTTCTTTGAGTGACTCAGCTTACCTCATTGAGCCTCGCTGGGCACTGGGGCTTCACTTCCGGGGCAGGAAGCCCAGAAACCATGCCAGGAAGAAGAGAACTTCCTGTGTGATGAGTCATGGGGCTGGCTGAGGGGAGGTGTTGACTCCAGAGCCATGCCCTATTAGGTGTTAACCTAGTCTACGCCAGGGGGAGAGGCCAACTCAAGAACCAATTGGCCCTGGTCATTCAGGCGGCGCTTGATGATGTCAAAAACTCTATAAGAGGGGAGAGGACAGCTTGAAGAGCTCTTTTTCCTTTTCCGGTTGGCTTGGGAGCAGTGGTGAGCGTGACTCTGGGCGAACCCTTGCTCTCGGGCTGAGCCCAGATGTTGGTAACTATGAATTGTATTGGGTCTATCTGCTGATATTTGTAATTTGTTTGTATTTAGTTCTGAAGTTTAGGGTGGTAGTTTTGTTTTCCCCCAAACTAAATGAATGTTCTGAACTTCAGGGTACTGGCTGTTTGTTTCCCCTGAACTAGCTGACTGTAATCTGTATTTGGCCTGTCTGTTGATGCTTGCCCACATGCTCCCCAGAACTAACTGAATGCTGGCGTTTTTTTCCCCTGAACTAAATGAATGTTGTCTGTATGCTAACTGAATGCTGGATTAAAGTAAGCTGGTCAACCCCTTCACCGTGCTTTCCTTGTTTAAGCAGATAAAAAGAACCTGTGCTTTTCCGGCATGCCGGCAGCCTCCTGGGTGCATCTTATGCCCCCACAGAAGCTGCTAGCCAATTGTTAAAACAGTCCCCCCCAAAAAACTTCTGGAAGACCTCAAAATAGATTTTAAAAATCAACTAAGAGAGGTAGAAAAAGAATTTGAAAATTGAGAATGATGCAAGAGAATCATGAAAAAAGAGTCAACAGTTTGGTAAAGGAAGCACAAGAAATGGAAAAAGATGTACAAAAATTCACTAAAGAAAACAACTTCTTAAAAAGTAGAATTGACCAAATGGAAAAGGGAGTACCAAAGTCCACTGAAGAAAATAATTCCTTAAAAAATAGAATTGGACAAGCGGAAGCTAATGACTCCATGAGATAGGAAGAAATAAAAAAAAAATCAAAAGAATGAAAAATAGAAGAAAATATGAAATATCTAACTGGAAAAACAACTAACCTGGAAAATAGATGTGGGAGAGATTATTTAAGAATTAGGTTGGAATTTTTGGACTACCTGAAAGCCATGATCTAAAAAAGAGCCTAAATATCACATTTCAAAAAATCATCAAAGAAAACTACCCTAATATCCTAGAACCAGAGGGTAAAATAAAAATAGAACAAATCCATTGATCACCTCCTGAAAGGGATCCCAAAATGAAAATTTCCAGGAATATTATAGCCAAATTCCAGTGCTCCAAGATGAAGAAGAAAATACTTCAAGCAGCCAGAATATCATGGAGCCACAATGAGGATAACACAGGATTTAGCAGTTTCTACATTAAAGGATCAGAAGGCTTGGAATATGATATTCAGGAAGGCAAAAGATTATAAGATTTATAAAAAGATTTATAACCAAGAATCACCTCCAGTGAAACTGGATAAAATTCTTTAAAGTTTTTGAAAAAAAAAGATATTTAATGAAATAGAGGACTTTCAGAATTCCTGATGAAAAGACTAGATCTGAACAGAAAATTTGATTTTCAAATACAAAACTCAAGAGAAACATTAAAAAAGGTAAACCGGAAGGAGAAAACATAAGGGATTCAATAAGGTTAAACTCATTGCATTATTTAATCAGAAGATGATACTTGTAACTCTTAAGAACTTTATAACTGTTAGGGCAGTTGGAAAGAGTATACATAAACAGAGGGTGCAGGTGTAAGTTGACTATGATGGGATGTTATAAAAAAACAAAATGGATGAGAAAGAGGGATGCACTGGGAGAAGGAAGAAGGGAGAGGTAGAATGGAATAAATTATCTCACATAAAAGAATCACAGTGAAGGAAAAGATGGTAGAGGAGTGGTGAGCAATGCTCATTGGAATTGGCTCAAAGAGGGAATAACATATACACTCAGTTGTGCATAAAAATCTATCTTACCCTACAGGGAAGTAGGAGGGGAGGGGGATGAGAGAAAGGGAGACTGATGGAAGGGAAGGTGGTAGTTAGAAGCAAAACACCTCTGAGAGAGGGTGAAAGAAGAGAGAGAGAAGGATAAATGGGAAAAAAGGATAGAAGGAAATTCTCAATTAATAATCATAACTGTGAATGTGAATGGAATGAACTCACCCCTAAAGTAGAAGCAGATAGCAGAGTGGATTAAAAACCAGAATTCTATATTGTTTACAAGAAATACATTTGAAGCACATATTTGAAATACATTTGAAGAGACACACAGTGTAAAGGTAAGGGACTAGAGCAGAATCTATTATGCTTCAGCTGAAGTGAAAAAAAATCACAGGAGTAGCAATCATGATCTCAGACAAAGCAAAAGCAAAAACAAATCTGAATAAAAGAACTAGATAAGGAAACTTTCATTGTTCAGTCATGTCTGATTTTTCCTAACCCCTTTTGGGGTTTTCTTGGCGAAGATACCAGAGTAGTTTGCAATTTCCTTCTCCAGCTTATTTTACAAATGAAGAAACTGAGGCAAATGGGTTAAGTGACTTGCCTGGGGTCACACAGTAAGTGTCTGAGGCCAGATTTGAACCCATTTCCCTGACTCTGGGCATGGTGCTCTATTCACTGTACCAACCTAGCTTCCCAAGGAAAGAAACTACACTTTGCTAAAAGGTACCACAGTTAATGAAGTAATATTAATACTAAACATATATGCATCCAAATTTTAAAGAAGTTAAATGAGTTACAGGAGGAAATTACAATTTTACTATCTATTTCCTTCTGCAGTAAAGCTGTAGTAGTGGGGGACCTCAACTTTCCCCTCTCAAAACTAGGTAAATATAACCAAATTAACCAAAAAATAAACAAGAAAGAAGTTAAGGAGGTGAATAGAATTTTAGAAAAGTTAGATAGAGAGACCTCTGGAGAAAATTGAATGGGAATAGTAGTAGTAGTAGTAGTAGTAGTGGCAGCAGCAGCAATAGCAGCAGCAGTAACAGAGCAGCAATGGTAGGAGCAGCAGCAGCAGCAGTCATAGCAGCATGGGTCCATGATTTAGACAGGGGTATTATTGGCAGATTAGGGGAGTGTGGAATAATTTACCTGCTAAACCTATGGATAAGGGAAGAATTTCTGACCAAACGAGAGAGAGAGCATTGCAAGATGTAATATGGATGATTTTGATTATATTAGGTTTAAAAGTTTTTGTACAATTTGGAACGATTCCCAAAAGGTTATAAAGGTGTGCATACCCTTTGATCCAGCAACAGCACTGCCAAGTCTGTACCCCATGGAGATCATAAAAAGGGAAAAGGACCCATGTATAGCAGCTCTTTTTGTGGTGGCAAAGAATTGGAAATTGGCAGGATGTCTATCAGGGAATAGCTGAACAAATTGTGGTATATGATTGTAATTCAAATACTATTTGCTATAAAAAATGATGAGTAGGATAATGTCAGAAGAACCTGGAAAGATTTACATGCATTGATGCAGAGTGAAGTGAGCAGAACCAGGAGAATATTGTACACAGTAACAGCAATATCATATGATGACCAACTGTGAATGACAGCTTCTCTCAGCGATTCAGTGATCTAAGACAATTCCAAAGGACTCATGATGAAAAATGCTATCCAGCTTCAGAGAAAAAACAGATGGAGTCTCAATGCAGATTGAAGCATACTGTTTTTCATTTTTTAAATTTTTTTTTTCTTTTTTTTGTCAGTGTTTTCTTTTACAACATTACTTACATGGAAATATGTTTTTCGTGATTGCACATGTATAACCTATATCAAACTGCTCACTGTCTCAGGAAGGGAGGAAGGAAGGGAGAGAGAAAGAGAATTTGGGACTCAAAAATTTTTTTAAATGTTAAAAAATTGTTTTACATGCAATTAGGAAAAATAAAATATTATTTCAAAAAATTTACACTGAAGCAAAGTTTAAATTAGGTCTGCGTATAGGATCCTCACTTAAAAAGATTAAAATTCTAGGGGGAGCCCTTTAAGAAAGCACTCATTATACAAAATATATTAGGTATAGGCAATCTATTTATTCCACAAAAGTATTGCTTAAAACAGAAGATGCATAAGTGTTCATTAACAAATAATTGAAGCAAGATACAACTCATACTTTATCATACTCTTAGGAGATAGATATTTAAAACACTAAAACAGGAAGAACTTTTTGGGACTCCCGAGCAAGTATTTCACTTTTATCTTGGACGTGTTCCCTCCAAGTAACTCATTTATGATCCATATGTTCTGGAAAGCCAGGGTATGGTTTGGGCTCGTCCTCCTGGCAATAGTCACTTTTTGCTCCAAAATTTTATTTTAGAGATCACCTCCCACTGAACACCCAGCACCAGAGTTACCAGCAGCTCCTGAGTTTTTGAAGTCATGACAGTGCTGCTATATCTGGAAATACCTATTTCAGGATGTCTGTTAAATCACCTCTGTTCTGGGAAATAAACACAAAACAGAAGAAGTAGCCAGAGATTTTAGGTCTAGTCTCAGGCTCACCTGGGCAAGCACATGCACTCATTGCCATGTGCAAAAAGCTGCCATTACTACTGACGAGAGAACTGTCCTCTTCCCCTTCAATGGAAATCCAAAGGACAGGCCTGAAGAATCTCATATTCAACAGTCAGAGAGAGCTATGGTGAAAGTTGTATTTTTTTTTTAAACTTAGCAGCAGGACTAAGGGACCAAGCAGGAGATTCTGTTCTAATAAGCTCTTCAGCAAGAGGCCAAGACATGGGTGTGATCAAAAGGAGTCTGATCAAGGGAGCTACCAGATGTAGCTAGGGTGAATATTCTGGCCCATCACTTCAGTCACAACTATACCACTCTGTTTGCCATTATCACGTATGCTTCTTATTATTAGGTATCTTTTCATGTAAGTTCTTCCAAAATGGGTTGTAAGTTCTTTGACAATATGAGACACCATCTTCAACAGGGAACCCTCCTGATTCACCAGTCCACAGATATTCAAAGAAATATTTCCAGTCCCAGGGGTTAATAGTCAACTTCGTATCCTTTGTCCCAGGCTGAGTTGTTAAGGTTCTTGAGCAAGTGATTGTGAATAAATGTAAACACCTTTCTGGATCTTCTTAAGTTAGTTCATGTCCTTGTTGGTGTGGTGACCAAAACTGGATATAGGTTATGCTTCACTTCCTGACCAGCTTGTCCACCCCCACCATCTTTCCATCCACCTCAACCTTTCACCTCTTGCTCTGGGCCATGCTATCATTATTCTTGGAAAGGGTGTGTCAGTTGACTGTCCCATGGATTAACTCATCATTTCAAAAACTGCCCAACTCTTCCCTTGCCTGGCCACCATTCCCCTCTATGTGTTGTCTCCCCCTATTAGAACATAAACTCCTTGAGGGCAGGGACTGCCTTACTTTTGTATTTCCCAAAGCATAGTAGCTGGCATAAAGTGAATACTTAATAAGTGCTTTTTTAATCATTCATTCATTCATTAAAGAAATATCCTGCCAACCTATTAGGATAAAGACTTGTTTTTACTAAGCCACATGGAATGCAGAACCAGTTGTAAAGATGAGGAAAGTGGGGGTGGGGTGAATTGTGTGTATCTGAAGGTGAGTTTACTGTGTAGCAGACTAATTAAAATGTCAAGGCATGTCTGAGACTAGTAATGAAAAGGTAGCAGTATGATGTAAGGGAAATGGTGAGCTCAATTAACAGACATTGGTTGACTGATCCTCAGACCTGTTCTCTATTCCCTTTGGTGTTCCCACAAATCTCCCCTCTCTAATGCCCAAACCAGAGAATTGTAGATCTAGAGCTGGAGTCAATCAGCTATCAACAAGCATTTATTAAACACTTATGATGTCCCAAGTACCATGCTAAGTGCTGGAGATAGATAAAAGTAAAACAGTTCCTGCCTTCAACGAGCTTACAGTTTAATTGAGGGAAGCATTTACATATATATGCATATGTGCATATACGTATGTACACTCACCAGGCCCATACAAATTACATGCAAGGTTGATTGGTTGGTTGTTGTCCTTTGTTCTCAAAGAGGACCAAAGTGACATCACTATGTTAGAGTCAAGTTACAGAGTGTCCGACTGTGGCTGATCAGACCAAGATGAGCTCAGAATGCTCTACCACAGGTCAGGAACAAATAATCCTTGTGAACATTTGAGGTGGATTCTCTAATTTTGCACACCTCCCGGTTTTTTTTTTTTGAGCTATTTCAATTCTGCTTTGCTCATAGATCACAACACCTTCTCTGATGAGGTCATGCTATGCTAAGCGATCCTGTGCCAGTGTCTCTCATGTCTCACAATCAACTCCAAAGTTCTTCAGAGAGACCTTGAGAGTGTCTTTGTATTGTTTCTTCTGACCCCTGTGTGAGCACATGCCTTATATGAGTTCTCTGTAAAATAGTCTTTTAGGCAAGCATACATTTGGCATTTCAACAGCATGGCCAGCCCATCTAAGTTGTGCTCTCAGCAGAATTTGAATGCTTGGCAGTCCAGCTTGAAAAAGAATCTCAGTGTCTGGTACCTTATCTTGCCAGGTGATCTTCAGAATCTTCCTTAGACAATTCAAATGGAAATGATTCAGTTTCCTGGCATGGTGCTGGTAAGCTGTCCAGGTTTCACAGGCATACAACAATGATGTAGCAAAATGGCTCTGTAGACCTTCAGCTTGGTAGTCAATCTAATACCTCTTTTCTCTTACCCTTTTCTTTGGAGCCTCCAAAACACTGAGCTAGCTCTGGCAATGTGGGCATCAACCTCATCATCTATGTGTACATCCCTGGAAAGTATACAGCCATGATAAGTAAAATTATCTACAGGATTCAAAACTTCTCCATTTGCTGTAACTGATAGTTCCATGTATGGATGGTGTGGTGCAGACTGGTGGAGCACCTGTGTTTTCTTGGTGTTAATTATTAGGCCAAAATTAGCACAAGCAGCAGAGAATCCATCCATACTTTGTTTCATCTTAACTTCAGAGGCTGCATTGAGGGCACAGAACAGTTGAGATGGTATTTGCTGCATGACAACTCCAGGAAAAATGCCAGGATCAGAACGCATTTGTCAATTTGACAAAAAAAAGGCCTTGGTCTTTGATACTATCAGTCACGAGGGCTTATGGAAAATTATGTCAAAATTTGGTTGCCCAGAGAAGTTCATCAGTATTGTATGTCAATTTCATGATGACATGCTTGCCGGGGTTGTGGATAATGGATGATACTCTCACACTTTCCCAGTCACCAGTGGAGTGAAGCAGGACTGTGTGCTTACTCCCATGCTTTTTAGCATGATATTTTCAAAAATGTTGTCAGACACCTTCAAGGAGGATGAAAAAGGTATCAAGGTTAGCTACTTCAGTGACGGTAAATTATTTAACTTGAAAAGACTACAAGCCAAGACCAAAGTGGAGGGAGAGCTGGTGTGTAACTTTTTGTTCAAAGATGATTGTGTACTCAATGCAGCTCTGAAGCTGAGATACAACAGAGTATAGATTGATTCTCTGCTCTTTGTGCTAATTTTAGCTTGACAATTAATACTCAGAGGTTCTCCACCAGCCAGCACTACACGATCTGTACATGAAACCATCAGTTACAGAAAATAGAAGGATTTTGACTTCTATGGATTCATCCACTTACCTTGGCACTATACTTTCCAAGGTATGTACATATAGATAATGAGGTTGATGCCCACATTGCCAGATCTAGCTCAGTGTTGTGGAGGCTCCAAAGGAAAGTGTGGGAGAAAAGAGATATTAGACTGCCTACCAAACTGAAGGTCTACAGAGCCATTTTGCTGACCTCATTGTATGCCTGTGAAACCTGGACAATCTACTAGCACTATGTCAGGAAACTGAATCATTTCCACTTGAACCATCTAAGGAAGATTCTGTTGATCACTTGGCAAGGTAAAGTACCAGACACTGAAGTTCTTTCTCAAGCTGGACTGCCAAGCATTCAAACTCTTCTGCCGAGAGCACAACTTGGATGGGCTGGCCATGCTGTTGGAATGCCAAACTTATGCTTACCTAAAAGACTATTTTACAGAGAACTCATATAAGACAAGTGCTCACACAGGGATCAGAAGAAGTGATACAAGGACACTCTCAAGGTCCCACTGAAGAACTTTGGGATTGATTTTTTTTTTTTACTTTGGGATTGATTTTGAGACATGGGAGCTATTGGCACAGGATCGCCCAGCCTGATGTGCCCACATCAAAGAAGTTACCATGCTCTATGAGAAAAGCAGAATTGCAGTAGCTCAAAAGACATGTGAGCTGTGAAAATTTAGAGACATCTCCACTCCAGATGTTCATATGAACTCTTTGTTCCTGACCTGTGGTAGAGCACTCCGACCTTGTATTGGTCTGATCAGCCGCAATTAAACACACTATACCTTGGCCCCAACATAGTGATGTCATTTTGGTCCTCTTTGAGTATGAAGGACAACAACCAACTATTGGGCATCTCTTTATAAGTATGATGGATCTAGTTTTGGTAACCATACTAAAAAGAATACAAACTAATTGGAGAAACTCCAGAAAGAAGATTCTTGGATTATCAGAGGGTTAGAAGACAGGTCTAATGGTAAAAAATAATAAGGAATTTTTTTTAACCTGAAGAAAAAAACCAAGGAGTGATTTTCATTACTCTCTTGAATCCAGTCCAACAAGCATTTATCAAGAGCCTATTATGCTTCATGAAACATTCGAGGTACCCAGAACACAAAGACAAAAATGAAAAACAGGCCCATGGTTCAGGAAGCTTACATTCTACTAAGGGAATACAACAATTAAATATAGATATAGATAGATACACACATGCATGTATAATCACCAATCATTTATTAAACAGATACTATGTGTCCACATTGTGCTAGGCTCTGAGCATACAAAAAAAAGTGAAATTGCTCCTGCTTCCAGGAACTTTCATTCTTCAAAAAAAAAATTATACTTTTTCAGTTAACAAGCATTTTTCTCTTCCATCTACCATTGGAAAAAAGGAGAAACATAAAACAAAACACTTGCAAGAGATATACATAGTCAAGAAAAATAAATTCCTACATTGGTCAAGTTAAAATGTATGTCTCATTCTAGGGGGGCAGAGCCAAGATGGAGGTTGGAAAGCAGGGACATGCTTAAGCTCTCCCCCAGGTCCCTCCAAACACCTGTAAAAATGTCTCTGAATAAATTCTAGAGCTGCAGAACCCGCGAAATAGCAGAGGGAAGCAGGGCTCCAGCCTAGGAAAGCCTGGATGGTCGCTGAGAAGGGTCTATCCCACAGTGCTGGGAGTGGAGCAGAGCACAGCCCAGCATGGGCTGCACAAGGACCAACCAGACCAGGAGCCAGGCAGAACAGGTGGTAGGGCCCTGAAGCATTGAGCCGAGGCAGACTTCTTAACCCACAAACACCAAAGACAACAGAGAAGGTTAGTGGAAAAACTTCTGGAGCTGAGTGAAAGGAGTTCACAGTTGGCCCCAGTCCCAGGGGTGGTGAAGGTGGTGCAGCTCTGGGGCTGCTTCCAGAGCTCCAGCTGTAGTTGCTTCTGACCCCAGTCCCACCCTGTGGGAGGAATTAAGTGGCAGATCAGAGCGGGAGTGCAGAGCCTAATTGGATCTGGGTCATGGTCCTGGTTGGCAGTTCTTGAGGGAGGAGGAGCACTGGTGTGGCAGAGTTTGCTGTGTAGAAGTAGCTCTGAAAACAGCAGCACAGCCCCTAAAGCTTGGGACAAAGTACTCTCTACTCTACAAGCAGTCATATCCCGACAAAAAGCTCAAGGATCAAGTAGTTGGCTGGGAACATGAACAGGCAGCGAAAATGGTCTCAGATTCAGACTCAGACTTTGGAATCTTTTTTTTTGGTGACAAAGAAGATCAAAACATACAGCCAGAAGTCAACCAAGTCAAAGAGCCTACATCAAAAGCCTCCGAGAAAAATATGAATTGGTCTCAGACCATGGAAGAGCTCAAAAAGGATTTAGAAAAGCAAGTAAGAGAAGTAGAGGAAAAATTGGAAAGAGAAATGAGAGTGATGGAAGAAAATCGTGAAAAACAAGTCAATGACTTGCTAAAGGAGACCCAAGAAATACTGAAGAAAATAAAATGTATGTCTCATTCTATATCCCCAGTCCATCACTTCTCTATCAGGAGGTTGGTAGCATTTTCTATCATCAGTCTTCTGGAATCATGGTTGGTCATTGAATTGATCAGAGTTCTGAGGTATCTAAGAGTTATTTGTTTTTATAATGTTGTTATTGTATAAATTGATCTGGTTCTCACTTCACTCTGCATCAGTTCATACAAGTCTTCTTAGGTTTATTTGAAGCCATTTTTATGGGGCAATGTTGTTCTATTGCATTCATATATCATCATCTATTCAGCTTTTCCCCAATTGAAGGGCACTTCCTTAGTTTCCAATTCTTTGCCACTACCAAGAGCAGCTATAAGTTTGCGTTTTTAAGTATATGGATCTTTTTGTTCTTTTCTTTATCTCTTTGAAGGTATAGTAATGGTGGTGATCTCACTGTGTCAAAAGATATACATGTTAGTAACTTTTGGGGCATAGTTCCAAATTACTTTCTAGAATGGGCAGAAAAATTTATAACTCTATCAACAATGCATTAATGTGCTTATTTTCCCACAGCTCCTCCAACATTTGTTTTCTTTTTTTGGTCAGCTTTGCCAATCTGATGAATATAAGGTAGAATCTCAGAGTTGCTTGTATTTGCATTTCTCTAATTATTAATAATTTGAAGCCATTTTCATGGAGCTGTTGATAGTTTTGAGTTCTTCCTTTAAAACTGCCCATTTGTATCCTTGTACCATTTATCAATTGGAAAATCACTCTTCTTATAAATTTGAATTAATTCCTTATGTTTATTGAAAATAATACCTTTATTAGAGAAACTTGCTACAAATATTTTCCACAGTTAACTGTTTCTCTTCTAATCCTAGGTACATTCAACCTTTACCTTTTTCTTTTTTAAAGTTTATGCAGTGAACAAAAATCCACCCTCTTTCCCTCCTACCTCCCTTCTCATTGAAAAATAAAAACAAAGCCATTGAGACAAATATGCATAGTCAAACAAAACAAATTCCTGCATTAGTCATGTCCAAAAGAAATATGTCTCAGTCTGCACCTTGAATCCATCACCTCTTTGTCAGGAGGTGGGTAGCATGTTTCATCATGAATCCTCTGGAATCATAGTTGATTATTGTATTGACCAGAGTTTCCCAACTCCTTTTTACAAAAAAGAGGGTGTTGAGATAGGAATATCCTCAGCATGAGTGCCCTGGGATTAAGGCTATCTGTTTTTGTTTCCCTGTGCTGCTTCTCTTTCCCTCATGCCTAGCAGAATCATAGGTTCTTATCCTTTCTTTCCTTTTAAATCCCTTTATGGAATTCATGCGCCTTGGTTGGAGTTTGTTTTGCTTAGAACTACTTCCTCCTTAATCTACCATCTGCCTTCCTTCTCTTTTCCTCTTCTTTCTCTGTTGAGTGAAGTATATTTGTGTGCCCAAACATATATGTGTTCTTCCCTCCTTTGAACACTTCAGATAAAAGCAAGGGTCAAGCATTGCCCTTCTTCCCTGACACCTTCCTCCTTGTTTATATAGTCTTCTACTTGCACACTCAAACTGTGTGAGATAGTTTTCCCCACATGTTCTCTTCCTTTTCCTCCTTAGTGTATTTCTTCTTTCTTTTTTTCCTTTTAAGTTCATTAAAACACAACAGAACCAATCCCTCTGTCTAATTAGATTCCTTCCATTATTCCTGATGATGATAGGATTATAAGGAAAACATTTATCATCTCCACATACGTACATAGTCCACCCTTGAATAGTGCTTCATGATTACCTATTCATATTTACATTTTTGTTTCTCTTGATACCTGTTTGTATTTCAGAATTTCTGTACAGCTCTGGCCTTTTCATCAGAAATGCTTGGAATTCCTCTATTTCATTAAAGTTCCATTTTTTTTTCTCCTGTAGGATTATATTTAGTTTTGCCAACCAAGAAATTATTGGTTGTAAATTTATGTCTTTTGCCTGCTGGGGAAAAAATATTCCAAGCTCTCTGATTCATTTTATTGGTGGGTGCTAAATCTTATGTGATTCTGACTGTGAGTCCTCAGTGTTGTGCTTGAATTCTTTCTGTTTGCAATATTTTTTCATTGACCTGGAAGTTCAGTATTTGGGGCTATAATGTTTGTAGGAGTTTTCATTATGAAGTATCCTTCAGGAAGTGACTGTGGATTGCATTTCCATTTTGCCCTCTGGTTCTAAGAGATCTGGGAAGTTTCTTTTTATGATTTTTGAAATATAATGTCTAGGTTCACTTTTTGGCCATGGATTTCAGGTAGTCCAATGATTATTAAATTATATTTTCTTGATCTGTTTTCCAGTTCATTTTTAAGACGTGAGTACCTTGCACGTTCTTTTATTTTTGGTCTTTAACTTTGTTTTACTATTTCTTTTTGTCTCATGAAGTTATTAATTTCTATTTGTTCCATTCTAATTTTCAAAGAGTCTGTTGCATGGCCCAAGGTGGGTTTTTCTTTGAGGCTTTGATAATAAATATTTTGACATAATTCTCTTCTAGGTTTTTATCTTGACCATCCCTGTCACCATAATACCTCTTTGTGGTGAGATTCTTTTTGTTTCCTCATTCTTCCAGCCTTAATTCGTGACCATGCAAGGGCAAAATCATTTAGTAACCAAAATTATATCTTTCCTATAACAGGCATATAGGCTAACGTCCCCTCCTCTCAAGTAGCACTCAAAAAGACTTCCTTCTTAGCACCCCTTCCTCTGGATCCCTAAGTCTTCATTCTGTTCCATTTCATTTCATTCAACAAAAATCTATTCAGTGCTTACTATGTACAAAACACTATGCTAGGCCAAGCATACATGTTAAAATTGCTAAAACACTGAGATAAAATACATACCTCTCCTTTTGGGATGGAAGTGAAGGATTATGAATACCAAATGCTACACACCATACTTGATGTGGTTATTTTGTTGGCTGGTATTGTTAACATGTTCTTCATTATGAGGAGGTGTTTTATGGTAGGGGAAGTATATATCAGGTAATGACCCAGTTTTATTTTTTAAAAAGGCATCCATAAAACTTTTTTAAAGATAAAAAATAGAAACCACAAAGAAAAAACTGCTGTATCCTCAAGGAGCTAGTGATAAGATGTTCATTTTCGTATTTCTGAATTCATTCTTGTGCATATTCTATCCACTAATGGAAATTGTACCCCTTCTGTCTCTTAGTAGGTTCCTCATGAATTCCTGTGGCTGAAATCATGCATTGTATATAGTCTTCTATTGAAGGGCATCTGTCCTCACATAAGCTGAGTGTCCAGTCCATCAATGCATCCTCTATCCAATGGCCAAAATAACTTTCCCTAAGCATAGGTTTCACTATACAACTTCCCTGCCCAAGAAGCTTCAGAGGCTCCCTCTTATATGGATCAAATGCAATTTTTTTTATCTTGTCATTTAAAGCCTTCTGTAGTCTGGCTCCAGATAAGCTTTCTAATCATGTTACATATTGCTTCCATTCCTTTAATTCATCTTCCAGCCAAACTGGCCGATTTGATGTTCCTTGCATTTCCCCTTTCTGTGTCTTGGCATGGACTGTTTTCTTTGTGCCTAGATTGGCCTCCCTCTTAGAATCCTCATCTCATGTACTGCTTCCTAGGGGAAGCCTTTCCTAATCCCTTTAGTTGTTCCTGCTGGCTCCTTCTGCCTCCAGTTATCCTGTTCTTACCTGTCTGTTTATATGTTCTATCTCCCTAGTAGAATGTACTTAAGAGCAGGAACTATTTTTTATTTTGCCTTTGTGTCCTCAAGGTCTTACATATAGTAGGAGCATAATAAATGCTTATTGGATTGTACTGGAGTTCCAAACAACAGACACACATTCCAATCCCCAGCCTTAGTGGAAGCCTTTCCAGCTTGGCAGGATTTTCTTGAAGCTCTTACACAGTAGGCACTTAATAAATGTTGATTGAATTGTACGCACTTGCTTTCACTTGGTAGAGCATCCAGAGCCACTTCTACAGTATGGTGGAAGGAAGCTTTAGAAGAAAAGAAAATAAACAAGCAAAAAATGGTAGAAGTGGAAGATAGGAACAAAAATGAAAAATATTACTAGCATACTTGGAGAGAATACTCAAAAGTTTCCCAGAAAAGCATCATGGTGTAGCAGAGAGAGTGAACACTTAGAGGTGGGAAGATCTATGTCTGAAGCTCTACTTGGGCATTATCTAGCTGTGTGACTCTGGACAAATCATCCAACTTCTCTGAGTCTAAATTCTTCATCTGAAAAATGAGGCACCTGGACTCAGTGATCTCTAGGGTTCCTTCCAGCTCTAAATATATTCTTATTTTTCCCTCCTCTTTCATTTGTAGATTCCTAAGAAAAGGAAGAGAAATGAGAGGGAAGGAATTTTGTTTCATTGATCCACACATTCCGAAGCCTGCTGCCTTGTTTCCTAATGGAAAGATCCAATTCTGACTTGGCTGAAGAGCAGCATGTGTAGAATCAATACTGATTTGCATGACGGACACAAGGTCACCCCTTCTAGGATGGCTCACTTTTTCCCCCCAAAGGCCATGTTTAAATTATTATGCTATAGTGATAACTATGATGGGAGAGCGTGCTCTAGAATTGGGGAATCCCTTGTGATTTAGATCCTTCCATCCTGTACAAGATCCCCATCATCAGCTGCCACCTTTAAAAGCCCAGCCCAAGGAGGCAGAAGTGAGGCATCCAAGGACCAGCATGCAGCTTGGTTCACAGGAAAATGTGCTGACTTCAGATTTAGAGGATCTGCACTAAAACCCCACTTCTGATACTTGCTACTTGTCCCTGGGCCTCAACTAAATCGCTTTTAGTCCCTTCCACCTCTAGAGCGATGAGCCTAATGATCCTAATCCAGTAAACAGTAGAGCTAAGAGATTTGTTGAGTCCTACACAAGCTAAGATCAAGGTTCAAAGATGGAGACTCTCCTCCAGGCTTATCAGGATCCTTCATGGGTCCTGCCCAGCTGATTACTTGGCAGTGGACTTTGATTGAACATTTGTTGTGTGTCTCTGGAACCTACCTCTTTGCCAGTCCCAGGAGAACCTGTCTTCTTAGCGTGAGCTTCTCTTTCCATTGACTGCTTTCCAGGGAGGTAGTAGAAGGTGACCTAGACATCATGGGGCCATGAGTTTTTCCAGATGGGCTCAGACCAGCCAGACAAATTCAGCAAAAGGAAAGACATACTTTGGAAAAGAATTAGGAATTACTAGAGAGGAATTAATGGGGTCTGGGGGCTTTGTCAAGAAAGAACACAAGGGCTAGGGGCTGGAGCTCTGGAGTCTGAGGTCTTTGATTCAAATCCTGCCTGTGGTACTTAGTACCTGTGTGAACTTGGACAAGTCACTTAAATTCTCTGTGCTTTAGTTTCCTCATCTGTAAAACTGAAGGGTATTAGAATAGGTGCCCTCCAAGGTCCCCTTTAGCTCTAAATCTAAATTTAAGAAGTAGAAGAGGGAAGAATAAGATCAGGAGGGAGTTGGAGAGATTGGTGCTGGGGCTTTTAGGGGAAAAGAAATAGGACCCAGGTTGAGGTGAAGTGACAGGACAGAGTTAGGCATATTCAGTTCTCAATGGGTAGAGTCACAGGATGAGAACTACAAGGGAACTTGGGAATCATTTCTCAAACTCCCTCATTTTCCAGAGGAGAAAATCAGGAGAGGCCCAGAAATCAAAAGTGACTTGCCTAAGGTCCCACATGGAGTGAACTGGGATTCGAACCCAGGTCTGCTGATTCTGAATCCAGTTTTTTTATACTACACTCCCATATGAATTGAAGAGCTAATAAAATTTTATAAAGCAAAAATGCAAAATAATACCTAAAGTGTGTTAGTGGACGTCTTGGGCATTCTTTGCACTAAGGCCAGGGCACTTCTTCCCTTTAGCATCAAAACAACATGTCCCATTCTCAAAGAGCAGAGGGTTGGTGGCTGTCTGGGTCAGGAGGAGGAGGAAGGGGCAACTTGAATTTTTCTAATCCCATTCCTTCGTGTCACATGACCTTGTACTAATCATTTCACCTCTTTTCACCTCCTTTTCCTTGCTTAATAAGTGAACCTTATAATGCTGAAACTGAGCCAAACTCCAGAGTGGAAAACTGAGCCAGGAGATTTAGTGAGAGCAATAGACATGTAGTTAGAATTAGAAGGGAAGAGGTTAACTGGGAAAAAAACACTGATGGCAAATTTCTTTGATAAAGGTTGATATCCAAGATAATTAAGAAATTGATATAAATATAGAAAAATAAGAACCATTTCCCAATAAATAAATGGTGAAAGAACATGAACAAGAGAAGAAACGCAAGCTAGCAACTATATTAAAAAACTCAAAATCATTAATAATTTGAGAAACACAAATGAAAAGAACTCTAAGATTTGACCTCACACCTATCAGATTGAGAAAGATGGGAGGGGAAAGGAAAATGCCAAAGGTGGAGGTGCTATGGAGAGACAGGTACATAAAAATACTGTTGTCGAGACTGTGAACTAGACTAGCCATTCTGGAAAGTAATTTAGAACTGCTCAAAAAAGTTATTAAACTGTGCTTACCTTTTGGCTCAGTGATGCCACTACTAGGTCTATACCCCAAAGAGATCAAAGAAAGAAGAAAAGGACATGTATGTACAAAAAAATTTTATAGTAGTTCTTTTTTAAGTATCAAGGAACTGGAAATTGAGGAGGTGCCCAGCCGTTATGGCATGGCTGAATGCATGATAACAAATGAATATATGAAATATTATTGTGCCATAGGAATGATAAAAGAGAATGATTCAGAGAAAGCTGGGAATTTATATGAATTTGATGCCATGTGAAGTGAACAGAACCAGGAGAACAATTTATATAGCAACTACAACATTGTCAAAGACAAGAACTCTAAAATATTTAAAAACTGTGATCAATCCAATGACCAAGAGAACTCCAGAGGACTGATGATTTCCAGAAGACCAATGATCCCACCTATTGGCAGAGAGGGATGAACTAGAGATACAGAATGAAACATATGTTGTCAGATAAGATCAATGTGTGGCTTTGTTTTGTATGACTATACTTATTTGTTATAAGAGGGGACGTTTTTTGCAGGGGAGAGAAAGGAAAGAGTTTGGGGAGTGAGTAGGTAGTGATTGTGACACCAAAAAAAGAAAAGAAAGAAAAAAGAAGAAAGCAGAGGGAAGTTCAAAAGGGATTACAGACCAGCAGGGCTGTGTTAGGACTATTATGTTGAGAGAGAGAGAAAGAGAGGGAGAGAGAAGCTCACTATGGAGACTCACAATTTCATATACAGACCTCTTTTTCTATCCATCTTTTATTTATTATTATATTTATTTATTATATTTTTAAATTTATTTTTTACATATATTTATTTTTGGTTTAACTTATTTTAATTTTGATCTTTATTTTGTTATTTTTTATTTCTTTCTTTTATCTTTTTTCTCTATTTTCTTTTAATTTTTTTTATTTTCTCAGGATTTTTTTGTTTTTTTTTATTTTAAATTTTATTTTAGACTCAAGGAACAGAATACAAATACAGAACAGAGAAAAGAAACAAAACATACCATAAACTTAAATACTGGAACTTAAATACAAAGTAAGAAAAGAAAAAAAGCATGTTGTGTGCATAGCAGAAAATAAGAGAGGATTCAAAATATGTAACAATAAATTTTCATTTCAAGAAAGCCTGTATGATAAATAATACACACTGTGTTGAGAATGGTCCATCTTTTCTTTGCCTCTTTGTGAGTTTTCTTTTGTTCTCTGCTGTGCACTTTTACTTTGTTCTTTTCCCCCCTCCCTACACTCTCCTCAAGGCTACAATAAAGTTTAGATATGTTTCTCTATAGCTATAGATATATACACACACATATACATATATACATACATATATAGACATATACTTTCCCAAACATACTCTACTCTTGATCTCTGTTTTTTGTTTGTTTGTGCATATCTCTTGTTTTCTATCCCTCCTGACTCCTCTACTTTACTTCTACCCGCTACCTTGCCCTCCTATACCCCCTTTTACCTATTCCCTCATTCTACCCTCTAAAAATCCCTCCCTTGTCCTGTCCTCCCTCCCTATGCCCCTACCATTTTATTTCTTCTAAATTTAGAAGACTTTTATACTCTTCTAAATATATATGTATTGTTCCCTCTTAAACCCATTCCCAATGAAAATAGGTTACCAGAACTACCAGCCCTCCTCCCCAATCTAATTCCCCTGTATCCATTCTTTGTCTTGCACCTCATTTGTACCTCTTTTTAGCTGTTCCTAAATAGTTTAAGTTTTAAAATTCATATCATAGTCAGGTTTACCCTAATCTTTCTTATGAGCTCACCAATTATTAATAAAGCTCTTAGACATGCATTTTACATATATAAAAGGTATGAATCCCTTATAATCAGTCTTTGGTATGTACCTTATGTTTCCCTTGGTCCTTATATGTTGGATCTTCTATTAAGTTCAGGATTTTTTAAAACAAAGTCTTGAAAGTCTGAGAGTTCATCAAATGTCCATTTTTTTCTTTTGCTCTTTGATATGTTGTGTTTCAAGACCTGTGGTCTTTTAATGTCTCTGCTGCTAGGTCTTGTGTAATTCCAATTGTGGCACCGTCATATTTAAATTGTTTTAATCTTGATGCTTTTAATATTTTATCCTGAGATGGGAGCTTCGTAATTTGACTATAATATTCCTATGAGTTTTCCTCATAGGATCTCTTTTAAGTGGTGATCGATGGATTTTTTTTCTATTTCTACTTCCCTGCCTTGTTCTGATGCTTCAGGGCAATTTTCTTTAATTATTTCTTGTATTGTTTTATCCAGATTTTTTTTTGATCATGACTTTCAGTTAGTCTGATTATTTTTATATTTTCTATTCTTGATCTGTTCTCCAAATCTGTTGTTTTTCTTATAAGGTGTTTCATTCTCTCTTCTATTTTTTTCATTATTCATATTTTGTTTAACTATTTCTTGATCTCTTATAATTTCACTGGCTTCACTTTGCCCAATTCTCATTTTCAAGGTGTCATTTTCCTCAAGATTCTGGATCTCCTTTTCTAATTGGTTGACTTTCTTTTCATAACCTTCTTGTTTTTCTTGAATTATTCTTATTTTTCTTTTAGTTTTTCCTCCATCTGTCATCTGATTTTTAAAGTCTTTTTAAAGATAGATCTATAAATTCTTTTTGGGCAGGTGACCATTTGACATTGCTCTTTGGGGGTTTCTTTACTTCAGTATCCTCCTCTGAAGATGAACCCTGGTCATCTCTATTCCCATAATAGCTTTCGATGGTTGGACTCTTTCTCCTTTGCCTGTGCATTTTTTTGTGGTAATAGCTTGATTTTTGTAATCACCTGTAGCCCTGGGGTATGGGAACTGGTGCCTCTTGCCCCAGATCTTCAGTTCTCCCCTCTAGCCTGGAACCAAAGCCTCCTGTAAGTGCCCACAGCCAGGGGCTTCCCCACTGCTTCTGCACTCACTGGGTGTGTGCTGATTCCTTATCATCCCACCACTCTTCACAGAACAGCTGGGTCTGGCGTTCCTCATCAGCAGAAGTTCCCTCAATCTTCCTGGGCTCAAACAGCCAACTCCCTTCACTATCCCAGGGTGAAAAGTTCCTATGGCTGGGGTGGAGGCAGCTTCTCAAACCAACTAACCCCAGGGCTTGCGGCTTGGTCAGACATAGAAGATGCCAAGGTGAACCACTGCATCTCAGGCCATTACCCAGCATCTTGACTTTTGTCTTGCCACTGGACTTGAATGACTCAGGAAGAGAAAGTGAGGCTGACTGCTTTGTGCAGCTCTGCCTACTTAAATCCAATTTATGGGCAAGTCAAGACATCACCCAGTGATGTCATTGGTCCTCTTCAAAAAAACGAAGGATGAATAACAATAACCAGGGCAACTAGCTACTGCCATCTACCCTTTAATTCTCTGTCATTTTGTCATTCACATACCTTGCCAGTCCCCACCACTGGGTCATGCCCACTGTACTTATTTTCTGCTCCTATGCCTATGCTATTGAATGGTATGAAATCACACAACCAGAATAAAAGGGTAGGGATTCTCATCCTAGTATCAGTTAATTCAGTCATAGAAGACCCAGAATATAATCATCAAGTATTAATGAGGTATTAAACTCATTATAGAGATGATTCTATACCCTGATCCCTTTATCAGGAGCTAACACCTTTCTGATTGAGTAAAAAAGGGAATGACCAGTTGGCTAAGAAAACAAATTAAGCGATGCCTCTGGGGCTTTAAATAGCTAAGCCTTGAAGAACTCAAGTCTTGGAGCAGTTAGAGAGTTTTATCCCTGGACTGGACAAAGGGGATTTTTTTTCCTCCTCTTCCTGCCCTGGTGCCCCCCACCCCCACCCCTATCAGCCCTATAGCCTTAAGAGGGAGCTACTCAGACAGAGGGTGACATTTGCATTCACCAGGTAGCTGAAATACCCATTCTTGACAGATACAGAGAGATAGCCAAAGGAGAAAGTGGCTACAAGCAGTACTACCCCTGTTAACTGAGGCTCAGACCCTGAGAACTCAGAGTGAGGATTTTTATGAAGAGACAAGTGACTTCCAGACCCCACAGTACTAGGAGCTTTGAGTTATCTCCACCACACGGAGCCCCATCTACAGGTGCACTTCATTGCCATCATACTTTTCAGCCCACTCTTCCAGTGGATGCTGTTTGCATTTGTGGGAGTATAAACTCCTGGTTCATGGGGAGAATAGTTTGAAACTACTGTTCTTGCTGGGACATTGAAGTAAGTAAATGCCTTTGCTAAAAGTTAAATGAGCCTACTGGCTGATTTTTAATAAGAAAAACACTGCTAGTGGATCATGAACTTCACTAAGAGTGAAGATACATAAATGTACCTTTAGAACCTTCATGTAGCAGCCACCCTCTGGGTACCCAACCCATGAGAGTGAGTGGAGGTTGGGAAAGCAACCCAAAGTTGTTGTTACACTAGAATCATAGATTTACAGCTAAAAAAAGACTTTGGAGATCATGTACTCCAACTCTCCATCTTACAGATGAGGAAACTGAGCTCCACAGAGGTTAAATGACTCACCTGAGTTACACAGTAGTAAGAAATAGAAGCAGAATTAAACCCAGGTCTTTTGACTGCACATCCACCACTCTGCATCATGCATTACCGTATCTTAATGAACCATTCAAACTGGGTTCACTACAAATTCATGTTATTTAATTACAACCATGCCCTTATTTCTTCATGACAATGCTTTTATTCTTCTATGGCCTCCCATCATGTTCCCTGCAGTACTTGTTACAAATTTCTCTTGCCTGTCCCCCAACCATCTCCAATCTCCTGTCTCTCAGCAGAAGGCCTTGCTTCAACTTTACTACGGAAACTGAAGCTACCTCATTTCCTGAGGATATTTTAGTGCCTTCATTTCCCTGATCTATACCTCCATACATCTGTCCTCCCCTCCTTTGTTCCATTCGTCAAGTTGCCAAAGCTAACCCCTACTCATATCCTAAATCCCCTCCTGCCTTTTCCAGGAAATTGATCCAATGATCATCCTCTCTCTTTATCTAATCTTATAAATGTTGTTTATAAATACACTGAAGTCCACCTTTCATTAAAACAAATCTTTATTTGCACTGCAGTGAGGAGGTAGAATGGGTAGTTGGTGATATAAGGGGGTTAAGGATTCAAGAGAAGAGTATAGTATAAAGTTGAACTGATTCACCAGAGTGTTAAGATGAGGAAAGAGGAACAAATGGATATACTGGAGAGATGGCCGGGGAGAGAACCAAGGGGTCAAGGGGTCAAAGGATCAAGGAGTTGAGGGTACATCTTCAACTAAACATTTTGGTCTCTAAATTAAAGAGTGTGTGGGGTGGTCTCTGTTTTCTATCACCTCCTTCCCCCACTGTTGGGATGAAACTATAAAGATCATTTATTCATTATATTCATAGGCTTTTTTTCTCTCTCCAAGGTCCATGTTCATCTGTGTTGGTGTTTAGTGAATGTCTGGGCCTGACCTTGAAGGCCCCTATCAGCACTCATCGTTATTCATCATGGATCAGGGAGTGGTAGCAGCAAAAAACCAAAAAACCAGAACTAGTCTTTCATTTTAGGGAAAGTGGGTGAGAAGAGAGACTCTTGAGAAGGCCCTGTCCAGCAGGGACTCTGACACCTCCCAAATGAATTTAAGTCCAAGCCCAACCTGTCCAGGAGAGATTCAGGCTCAGTATTCTTCCTAGTGCTCTTCAGTAGAGCCTAGAAGGGCCAGGAACTTCAGATAAGATTCCAATGAAGCCGCTGACAGATACAGATGTAGCAACTACCTTAGGACTAGATAGAACCTTTCTGCCCCTAAGAACCTTGTAAGGGGAATCAGTTTCTTCTCCTGGCTCCAGCCCTAGCAGTGATGGAAAGCCTTGTCCAGCCACACTAGACCTCCTGTGATGTATGTGGCTGGACATTCAAATCTACCTATCCACCCCTAAACTCCCTGCTGACCTACAGTCTCACATCTCTAACTCCTTTTTAGACATCTCAAACTGGATGTCCAATAGGCATATTAAAATCAACATGTCCAAAACTGAACTCCTTTTCATTCCCCCCAAACTCTTCTCTCTTTCAAAGTTTCCCATTAATGTTAAAAGTACCACTATCCTTCCAATTCCCCAAACTCACGACTTGGGTATCTTCCTAGACTCCTCACTGTCTCTCACCCCCAAAACCAATCTGTTGCCAAGGACTTTGGATTACCTTAAGTTAAAAAAAAAAAACCTACCTTCAGACTAAAAACCCTAAGCAGAAACTTGAGAAAAGCAACTATGGGGGATTGTGGTCTGGCATACTCAGTTGGTAGTGAACAAATCGTTCAAGACTAGACCATGACAGCCATCCACACATGCACAGTTGCAATTAGTTGAAACAACTCAAGATTGGACCACCGCCTGCTGTCTTGCACAGATATTGCATTCAGAGTAAGTTGTTCAAACCCTAATCCCCAGAAGGCACACAAAACACTGCTCCTGCCCATGTCAAAATGATGTTTCATATGGCAAAAGGAAAATTGAGGAAGGACAGATTCTACATGGGCATGGGGGAAATAATGGGGTGGCTTCATAGAAGAGTAGACACCTGAGCTGAGTCTTGAAGGAAGACAGGGATTCTGAGAGGCAGACACTAGAAAGGAATGAATTTTGAGGATGTAGACACAGCTTGTATGAATGTACAGAGATGGGAGATGAGACATTACGGTCAGGGAAACAGACCCTGAAAGAGAAAAAAAATTTTTTAATGTAGTAGCTTAGTATTTGATAAACCCCAAAACACAACCCATTGGATGAAAGATTCCTCAACTGAGAGGAACTTTTGAGAAAACTAGAAAGCAGATCAGCAGAAATTAGGTTTATTGCAATGTATACCATATATCAGAATATACTTCAAAATGATATAAAAGATCATATCATTTAAAAAAAGAAGCAAGTAGTTTTCAAGTACTCTGTGATTAGAGGGAGAATTTTTAATCAAGGAAGAGATGACCATAAAAGATAAAATAGATAATATATGTTACATAAAATTAAAAAGCTTTACACAAACAAAATTAATGCAGCTAGAATAAAAAGACGACAAATCAATTGGTTAAAAAATTTCTTCCAATCAGATGTCACTTCTAAAAGTCCAGTATCCAAGATATATAAGAAATTGATGCAAATATAGAAGATCAAGAGCCATTCCCCATTAGCTAAGTAATTAAGGGACATAACATTTTCATAAGAAGAATTGCAGACTATAAATGGTAATATGAAAACATGTCCCAAATTACTAATAATAAAGGAAATGCACATTTGAAAAACTCCTAAAGTTTAGCTCATATGCTGCAGATCAGAGAAGATTTAGCAATCAATCAACAAGCTTTTATTGAGTGCTTAATATATGCCACACAGTGACGGAGATGGAAATAACAGGAATAATTCATGTTGAAGGGGATATGGGAAAATGGGCACATTATAATGGACTGTTGGTGAACCAGTGAATTGTCTCAACTGCTTTGAATATCAATTTGGAATTATGCAAGACGTGACTAAATAGTTCAAACTCTATAGTCTGGTGATTCCACTACTGAACATGTATCACAAGACCGAAAGGCTGCATATATACTGACTTATGAATAGCAGTATTCTTTGTAGTTGTGAGGAACTGGATACAAAGTAGAAAATGGCTGAGGGGGAAAAAACTGTGGTGTATCAATATAAGTAGTTTGTTATACAGTTAAAAAAACTGAATATAACGAATACAGAGAAATGTGGGCACCTTTGTATGGCCTAGTAGCCAGTGGGACAAGCAGAATCCAAAGGAAAATATACCCAATTACAACAATATAAATGAAAATATCATTCTAAAAGGAAAATGAAACTCAGAGTCACTGAAAAATCAGTTATAGTCCTTGAGAATAGCTAATGAAGTATACCTCCCTTATCAGGTCAGATAGGGCAAACGGTTGTATACATGGTCAGATATGGCCACTGTGTCTGGTATTATAAGGGAGGGTTCAATCTTGAAGGATTACAGGAGTAGTATTTGCAGAAATGACTGTGATACAAAGTCAAAAGACAACAGTAAAACTTTTTGGAAAGATACAATGGTTCATTTCTATTACATAAAAATGTAAAAGCTTTTGCAGAAACAAAATCAGTGTAACTAGAATAAGAATAACTTTGAATTGGGAAAAATATCTTTGCTTAAAAAACTTATAAAACTCTAATTATTTAAGATATATAGAGTTTTAAAACATATGTGATATGTGATTTCAAAGAGTTTCAAATCCAAATAAGCTCCAAGCATTGTCATTCTATTTTCACAATCAACAGATATTAATAATGTCATGAGGACTCATAAAAGTTTTTAAGGTTCGAAGAATCCTTATACTCGAAAAAGATTCAGAACCTTGAGCTGATATTCAGAACACCTGGGTTCTAGTCTCTACTCTGAAACTGAATGACTCACTGTACAACCTTAGCCAACTTCTCTATGCTTTGATTTGCTCACCTATAAAATGGGTACAATTACCCAGGATGGCCCTGCCTCCCTCTCAGGGAAGCTGTGAGACAGAATGAGGTCATCTGGGTGGCACTCTCAGAGTTCCTTCAGGGAAAGATACCACCACACCTAGTATTCTCAGAGTTTTATGTGGCAGGTCAGTCCCCATTCCTATAAATGTAACTCGTACCTCAGTTTTCTCCTAGTGTGGGGAGCAAAAACTATGACCACTCAGGGTAGGATGAGATACTCGTGGGCACTGTCAACCTTGGTTAATTGCCTAAGATCTTCTCAGGGGCACAGGCTACAATTTCAGGTAGGGTGATGGAGCTACAGGATGGTTGAGCTCTAGGGGATGTTTAAAGATCACCCAGGCCAACCCCTTCATTGCACAGAAGAAATTGAATAAGGCCCAGAGATCCTTTGCCCATTGTCTTACAGCTAGTTAGTAGGTCCTGGACTGGAGGTAACTGAACCTGGAAGGCAGACTGCCCAGCTCACAGGAGCAGACAGCAATGGAGATTTATAGCTGAAAGGGGCCTCAGAGACCATCACATTCAAGTCTCTCATTTTACAAATGGGCAAACAGGCCTGGAGCCAACGTGTCATAGGAGAAAGTATGCTGGATTTGGAGTTGCAGGGACAAGGTTCAAATCCCAGCTTTTCCATTCACTCTCTGCTTCTCCAGGCTTGAGTTTCCTCATCTATAAAATGATGAAGAAAGTGCTTTGTAAATCTTCAATTAGAAATGTGAGCAGTAATGTGAGCAGGCCACAGTTTGAAGCTAGTGCTTCTCCATAGGCCTTTACTGTGAGAGAAGGGATGCCTGGGCTTTGTTCTCTTCCCATGTGGCTGATGATATCGTTATTAGCGCTTCATCTGAAATAAGGGGCTCTCTCTTCAGTTTTCCCACCCACGGGGTAAGAATCGTTAGGCTTTCCACACCTCTGATGAGGGATCCATCATTCTGCCAGCCAACACATTCTCCCTGCCACAACTATGTTCACCTCTGCCCCTCTGTGTAGTCCGACAAAGAAGAGGGTGGAAGAGGGATCAGAGGGAGATGGAGATCCTTAGAATGGGCTGTGAGAGACTGACCTCAGCCTCCTTATCACCACACAACCTGTATGTAACACAGGAGTCTGCTGGAGCCAGCTCTGACTGGATTGTGAGATTCTACATTAAATTTTCAGTGTGAGCATTTACACCTCAGAAAGCAGCAATCTCTACAAAGCTTTATTTTGTTGATTGTCATTAGACTTAAGAGAATGGCAATGATGCCATTAAATTGAATTTAAACAGTATGTATAAAATATTTTATCAGGAGAGCCCATTTGTTAATATTTACCAACGCATCCCTGATCTAACACATCCCTTCTCTACCAATTTTTCTCCTGCCCTTCCTTTCCCATAGCAGAGATTCAACTTAGGGTCTTTTTGCTTTTGTCTCTGCCAGAATACTAGAGTGAACCCAGAATCAGGAGACCTAGACTCCAGCCCCTGTTTCTTGTCCCTGATGCCTGCCGATGGTGTTAGATGGGCGTCTGTGTTCTTTCTGAGCCTCTATTTCTGTCTGTGACATGGGAAAGGGTTGGAAGAACAACCAGGAAGCAAAGGATATTGAAACATACTTCTGTCCTACCTACAGATGGTGGGGGAATACGAAGGCAGAATTGTGTATGCCTTTATTAACCCTAGTCATTTTACCAGGTGTTTGGATTTAATTGTTTTTCTTTGTTACAAGAGAGGATCAATCTGGTCAGTTGGGGTGGGGTAGGGATAGGGAATCCTTTTCCAGAGATTGCTGTTGTCAAGACAAAAGACTTCAACAAAACTTAATTTAAAATTTTAAAAAAAGAAATGGTAACTTTGAGGGTACCTTGGCACTAGACATTGAGAGACCTGGTTTTTAATCTAATCACATGAACTAGTTTTGTTGCATTGGGGAAGAAACTTGCTCTCAGTAGACCTCAGTTTCCTCATCTATAAAAAGAGGGAGTTGGACCAAGTTATCTCTAATTTCCTTACAGATCTGAGATGTCAAGTTCTTCTGAGTAGCCGTGATGGGGCACGGTGAGTGAGTGATCCCCCTTGCACAGCTTGGTAAGCAGAGGGCAGGGAAATAGAAGAGGTTTGTCCAAAGAGCAAGGGAGCCTAGGAGTCCGTTCTCCTGACCTCCAGCTCACTCTGCTGGGCTGATGGAGGAAGCAGCAGCAGCAGACCTTCCCAGCTCCCAGCCCTTTCTCAACCTTTGCTGTTGGAAACATGGCTAAGGGAGAAAGTTCAGAGCACCAGAAACTGCTGAGTTGACAAACAGATTGAGTCAAAGTAGGGAGGAAATAAAAGAAGCCAACTTGAGGGAACTGGTTTTGAACCTTGACTTGATATATGTAACCTTGGACTGAGCAAGTCATTTATACTCTCCGGGTCTCAATTTCCTCATCTGGAAAATGAGAGGTTGGTTTATATGAGCTCTAACTTCCCATCCTATATGCTACAGAAAGCACCAATACATAGGGTTTCTCTTAGAAAAGAGATTCTTAGCCTGGAGTCCATAACTTTATTATCATTAGGGGTAGCTAGGTGGCACTGTGGGTAGAGCATGAGTCCTGGAGTCAGAAAGACCCGAGTTCGAATTCTTCTTCGGATACTAGCTATGGGATCCTGGGAAAATCACTCAGCCTTAGTTTTAACATCTGTAAAACAGGGATAATAATATTTCGTACCTCCCAGGGTTGTTATGAAGATCCAATGAGATAATCATTGTAAAGTTCTTAGCTTAGTGCCTGGCGTATAGCAGGTACTAGATAAATGTTAGTGGTTAGTCTATATTAGTAATTGTATTTCAACATAACTGGTTTCTTTGTAATTGTGTGCATTTTATTTTATGTATTTAAAAACATCATTCTGAAAAGAAGTCCATAGGCTGCCAGAAAGATCTGTGACAAAAATGGTTAAGAATCCGTGGACCAGAAGCTAATTGTCTCGTCCTTGGTTAGCTGGGAGTAGGACTTTCTGCTAGAACCTGCTCCCCTTTTTTCCATTGGATGGAAAGGATTAGGGGCTATTGTGGTGTCAATGAGATCACTATCAAAGAAAATTCTGAGCTAGCTGGGTGCTCTATATCTAGGCTCTACCTAGGCTCAAGTCCCTGAGAGGTAGTACAAGATAGAGCACTGAGCCTGGAATCAGAAAGACCTGAGTACAAATCTCACCTCAGGCCGCACTAGCTGTGTGACCCTAGGCAAGTCACTTAACCTCAGTCGGCCTCAGTTCCCTCACTTGTTAAATAGAGATTATACTGCACCTACCTTCCAGAGTTGTTGTGATGGTGAAATGAGATAACATTTGTAAAGTGCTTGGCACATAATAAGTGATTTTTTTTTTGCTTCCTTCCTTCCTGAGAGTTGGGGTTAAGGAGATTGATAGGGTTAAATTGAAAGAGAATCAGATGGTTTTGTTAAGCTTGGCATTTCTCCTTCCTAGTCCCCAGTGTCCAGTGAGGGCCAGGGCTAGGAACAGTAAGCTATTGCACTTTAGATAAACTTTAAAGGTCAGAGTCAGTGGGAAGGAGCTTTGTTTTCTGTCTCTCACTTTCCATCTCTCTTATCTTCCTTGTTCCTCTGCTAAGTGATCTTCCTGTAGTCTCCTATTGCCCTTCATCACCACCACCCCTGAGCCTTCTTGTTTATCAGTAAAAGATCCAACCTCCACCATCCCCTGCTATTCTCTGACTACTGATTCCTGTCTGAGTTATTCTGGAAACAAGGTAGGGACAGCTTCAGGGAATTGGGGTCCTTTCTAGTCTTAATTTTATTTTTTAAGCAATTGGAGTTAAGTGACTTGCCCAGGGTCACACAGCAACTAAGTATCTGAGGCCAGATTTAAACTCAGGTCTTCCTGACTCCAAGGGAGATGCTCTGTCCCCTGTACCACCTAGCTGCACCCTAGTTTTAATTTTTAAAGGTACATTATTTTATAAATTCTGCTGATATGTACAAATTTTCATATATGTCACAAAAAGCAAAAGTATAATGCAGAGTATAAGATTTGAAGTCCAAGCACCTGGGTTCAAATCCTGACTTTGCAGCTTCCTATCTGACATTGAGCAATCTTTGACCTCACTTCAGCTTTGTTTCTTTGTACAATGAGGTGGTTGGACAAGATGACTTCTACAGTCTCTTGCATCTCTCATTTATTCATTTTTGTTATTTTTTTCTAGTTGTGTCTGACTCTCCATAGCCCCATTTTGGGTTTTCTTGGCAAAGATACTGGAGCGGTTTGCCATTTCCTTCTCCAGCTCATTTGACAGATGAGGAAACTGAGGCAAACAGGGTTCAGTGATTTGTCCAAGGTCACACAGCTCTAAGTGTCTGAGGTTGAGTTTGAACTCAGGAAGATGAGTCTTTCTGACTCCAGACCCAGCGCTATCTCCACTCCACCACCTACCTGCCCTTCCATTGCTAGACCTATGATTTTATTAAAAGAAAATGAAAAAAATTTAAAATAAGCACCTCCCCCAAATTACAGTAAACATTAGATATCTAACCTTAAGCTTTTAATTAGTATTGATAATATAGAACTAATAATAATAACTGAGATTTATAAAATGCTTTTCCTGTGTATGCACTATGTCATTTGAGTTTCACAGCACTGCTGAGGCGAGCATGACAGCTGTTTTTCACCATGTTTTTTACATGAGGAAACGAAAGTTCAGAAAGTTGAAATAACAACAGCGAGAGCCAGCACCCATATAGTGCTTTCAAAGCACCTTGCAGGGGCTGGCCTGTTTGAGCCTCACAACAACCCCATCTTACAGATGGGGAATCTGAGGCCAGCTGGTTAAGTGAGTTGCTTCTGGTCACTCAGTCAGTATGCGTCAGAATCAGGATTTGAACCTAGGTTTTCCTGACTGCAGAATCAGCACTGGAACTTCTACGCACTTCTAAACCACTTCTAAGTAAGGTTGTGATAAAATCAGCCTCTTTGTTACCTGACCCTCTTCTGCACTTCCCTTTAATGGATTTACCTGAGTTTTATTGCCATTTTTATTGTGTATCTTCATTTAGAAGCTGCCAATTCATATCCTTTAACCACTTACCTATTGGAAAATGGCTTTTACTCATAAATTTGGGTAAGTTCCTTGTAGATAACTCCAAGGCTATCAGCAGTCTCTTAACTACCAAATCTAATGACTTCCCCCCACACCCCAGTTCTGTTCTATTTGGTTTCTCTGCAATTTTTTTTTTCTTTTCCAATCTCTTAAAAAAATTTTTGGAAGTAATCAGGGTTAAGTGACTTGCCCAGGGTAACACTGCTTGTATGTCTCTGAGGCCACATTTGAAGTCAGGTCCTCCTATTCCAGGGCCGGTGCTCCATCCACTGCGCCACAGAGCTGCCCCTTCTCTGCAGTTTTTTAAACTGAGGACCTCTCAGCGTAGCTGGACTCTGTCTTCCTTTGCTTCTGTGAGCAGCGCTCTCTTGGTTTTGCTCCTTCCTGTCTGAATTCTCCCTTTCAATCTCCTTTGTTTGTTATTTAATATTGACAATATATAATCCTTCCATCTCCTCCCCCCCACCCCAGTGTCAGCCTTTGCCAAGGCTCTGTCCCAGGCCATCTATCTCTTCATAATTTCATTGGCTCCCATGGGTTTAACTATCGTCTCTATGCAGATGCCACAGATTTCCAAGTTGGGCCCTAAGCCCTTGCCTGACCTCTAGTACCATATAACCAAATGCCCTCTGAACACCTTTGCATGGATATCAAAGATGCATCTAAAGCTCCGTGTATATAAAATGGAATTCATATTTTCCCCCAAACCCATCCAGACTTCCCCATTTCCATGGAGGGCAGCTCCATCCTTCTAAGCACCCAGTGTCTTCTCTCTTCCTCCCAACCCCCAAGTCCAATTGGTTGCCAATCCTTATTGCTTCTACCTCTACAACATCTACCTCATCCATTCTCTTCTGTCCTCTCATACAGCCTCTAGCTTAGTTCAGGCTTTCATCGTGTTTCATCTGAACTACTGCAAAAACCTCCTAATCAACCTGCTTATCTCTGTTTCTAACCCTTGCCAGTCCTTTTTCTTTTGGTTGCTTTTCAGGCGTGTCTGATTCTTTGTGACTCCATTTAGGGTTTGCTTGGTAAAGGTACTAGAGTGGTTTGCCATTTCCTTCTCCAGCTCATTTGACAGATTAGGAAACTGAGGCAAACAGGGTTAAGTGACTTGCCCAGGGTCACACTGCTGGTAAGTATCTGAAGCCAGATTTTAACTCAGGAAAATGAATCTTTCTGACTCCACGCCTGGTGCTCTTTGCACTATGGCGCCACTGTCAAACTGATATGCCAAAAGCACAGTTCTAATCATCCTCTTCCTGAGCTGGAAAGCTTTAGTGGCTCTCTCTTCTAGGACAAAATATAGACTCTCCTGTTTGAATTGTAAAGTCCTTGCCATCTGGCTCCAGCCCCCCCCCCCCCCTTCTAGGCTTGTTGCATGTTATTCTCCTTCACAAACTCCTTGCAAAATTCCATCTCCAACTCCTTGCCTTTGCCTGGGCTATACCTTGTGCCTGGGATGCCCTTTTGTTCTCACCTCTACCATAATAAATAATCCCTAACTTCCTTGAAAGCTCGTCTCAACTTCCACCTCCCACATGAGTCCCATCCTAATCCCCCTTGTTACTTTGGCTGCTCCCTCTGGAAATACTTGGCATGTTTTATATTTTGTAATTACTTTTTCATTTTGTATTTATCCTTCTGTGTACATATTATCACACACATTCACACATACACATACACACACCATCTCTTTTTGGTTAGTCAATAAACATCTTTTAAGTGCCTACTTTGTGTTAGGCACTGGGAATACAAATGAAGGCCAAAAAATAAAAACAAAAACCTAACAGTCTCTGCTCTCAAGGAGCAACTTATAAAGGATTATGTACAGATTCCCAAATGGGATCACAAAGAGTCAGATACAACTGAAACAACAGAACCATATACAAGATAAACTGGAGGAGATCAACAGTGAGAAGAAATTAGTATTAAGGAGGGTTGGGAAAAGCTTCCTGGAGAAGGGGGGATTTTATTTGGGGCTTGCAAGAAGACAAGGAAAGCCAGAAAGCAGAGATGAGGAGGCAGAGCATTCCAGGCAGGCTGGAGCAGGCTTGTAGCCTCAAAATCTAGCACAGTGCCTCACAATTCAATTAATTCAATGGCGTCATTAAGCATCTCTTACATACCAGATAATATACTAGGTGCAGATACTATACTACGGGCAGAGAGAAAAAGACAAAAGCAAACAAATTCTGTTGGAGGGGGGCGGGAACCAATAAGGACACCACAAAATATATCTGTAATGAATGTAAGCTGGGACCCAGTGTGGCCCATGTTGTAGGGATAGAGTTTATTTCTTTATTTTTCTACTTTAATAGCTCAATTTTTAAATTCAATTTTATTTTGTTTTCACTTCCAAATTCTCTCCATCCTCTTTTCTCCTCTTCCCTCCTCCCCTCGACAGTGAGAAAACAAGAAAAGCAAAATGTAGGGACGTAGCTAAGAGAGAGAAGATCTGGAAGGCACCACTCCATGTCTCCAAGGGAGACTCCATGGGAAGACCACTCTGTGTCTCCAAGGGAGACTGCAATGCCAACCTTTGGGTGGGGCAAAAGGGCCGTGTCTGGGTTCTTACTCTTGCACCCTCCTAGCTCCAAAAGGGGTGTTGGGTTAGAATCATATCTACCTACGTTACACACCAGCTATTGGAGGTCTAGGGATAGATGTTCCCTTAGGAGTTGGGGATGAAAGCCATTTTTTTCTGGTCACTCTGAAGGGCAGGGTAGCAGATTACTCTCAGTTAACTTAGCTCCCTCCTACCAAAAGCTTGCTATAAGAAGGTCAGTCACAGGTAACAAGGAAACATATTTATCAAAGCAAACAAAAAAACAGTGAAACAGAGATAGAGAAGTTATTAGGAATGTGTGTCAACAATAAGAGACACAAAAGTCCACAGGTTCTTTGACTCAGAAGCAAGATAAAAATCTCAGCTCAACAAAGGAGAGAATGATCTCACAAATCTCTGCTCTTAATTGTTTCTGGGAATCAAGGGACATGTTGGGGGTCATCTGTCCTCACGTGGCCTTGGCTCTGGGAACTCCCGTTAGCCGTTCAAAAGCTCAAGCCTTCTCTCCTGCCCCATCTCTCTCAAGCTCTGTTTCTTTCTCTCCTCCAAAGACTCTTTCCCTCGCAGTGTCAAGGACACAAAGACATTCAAGCTGATAGAGCTGTCCTTCATTGGATAGGACTGAGGTCTAGAGAGGTGGCGTCACTTCCTCAAGGTCACACAGGTTGTGAGCTGCAGTGGGAAGGTTTTAACTCAGATCCTGTGACTCCAGAGATAGGCTTCTTTCTACTGGATCATGCTGCCAGCCAGGTTCCGGACTATGACAGGGTGAAGCTGTTAGACAGGGAAAAGGGGCACAGATCCCTAAAATTCAGGTCTTTTCCCAAGGAGTCTCTTTTCCCAAGGAGTCCATTTTCTGTGTGACACCAAAAGGATGAGCGTCATTATTCCAACTCCCGCTCTCATGGATAAGCCTCCAGTCTATACAGCAAGGCTCTGTCTTGGCCATCAAGGTACCAGGGATACCATACCCCTGGGAGGTCGAGGGCTATCTTTCTCATTCCATTCTGTTTCCTTCAGCATATTACCCGCTTCTGTCATCCCACTCTCTTATCTTCAATTTCTCCTTCCCTGCTGCCTACAAACATGCCCTAGTCTCACCTACCTGAAAAAACCCTCCCTTGATCCTCTCATCCCCACTATCTATATCTCCTCTGTCCTTCATAGCTAAACTCCTTGAAAAGGCTGTCTATTATTTTCCAAATGCATGTTTAAAAAAATTAGATGCTTTATTGAAACTGAAATACTGTATTGCTTTTGTTGTTGTTGCTGTTCAGTCATGTCCGACTCTCCGTGACCCCATCTGGGGCTTTCCACGCCCATAGTCTCCTACCTCTGTAAGGAAAGACTTGTTCTTGTTCAGTCATGTTTGACTCTTCAGTACCCCTTTTGGGGTTTTTTCTTGGCAAAGATACTGGAGTGGTTTGCCATTTCCTTCTCCAGCTCATTTTACAGATGAAGAAACTGAGGTAAACCAGGTTAAGTGACTTGTCCAAGGTCACACAGCTAGTAGGTGAGACCAGATTTGAACTCAGGAAGATGAGTCTTCTTGACTCCAGGTCCTGGCACTCTATCCACTGCACTACCTAGGTGTCCTGTATAGATGGCTGGGCCTGGAGTCAGGAAATTCAGGTTCCTGAGTTCAGAATCCAGCCTCAGATACTTATTAGCTATGTGACTCTGAACAGGTCACTTAACTCTGTTTGCCTCAGTTTTCTCATCTGTAAAATGAGCTGGAGAAGGAAATGGCAAACCACTCCAGTATCTCTGCCAAGAAAACCCCAAAAAGGGGTCACGAAGAGTCAGACACGACTGAATAAGAACAAGCCTTTCTTTATGGAGGTAGGAGATTGCTTTTTTTCTCTCTTTCTTCTTATTTTCTTTGTTACAAGAGACAGCTTGGTTTTGGGTAGAGAAGCAGAAGTGAAGTAATATATAAAAAGAAAAGACATCAATAACTTTTTTAAAAAATCTTTTCAGATTCATTTATATTCCTCAGACTGGATGATCTTAATTATATTACAGAATTCTATTTCATTAATGGAATAGGAAAAGATGTCATTACATGCTAGAAAAAAGGACATGGAGTAGTCACATGGTGAGGTGAGGGGTGACATTAGGCAGCCTGTGTATTCCATTGATACCCTTGTGAAATAAAAGAAAACAAGTAAACCTTGCAGCACAATGAGGACACTCCCTGTGGCCATTTCATAGGAGGAGTAGACAATAGTCCCACAGGGTAGGCAGGCATGGATAGGCCACAACCTGCCTCCTTGGAGAGAACATACAAATCAATGAGCTCACAGAGATGTTTGAGTGTTTGGGGGCTCTATCAATGCACCAAAATCTATTTAACAGTGTTACTGTTGTTGGATAATTGGGTTTCTTTCAGTCTAGGGCAGAGTTTTTGTTGGTTTGTTGTTTTGTATGTGATCATGTATAATGTTGCAATGAAACTCTTGGAACAGATAGCTCATTTTGGGTTTTGTCTTGTTGTTTTTTGGTATTTTCAGGACGTCTTCCCAACAACTGACTTATTGAGCTAAATGGAATGATTGTTTTGGAAACTTCTTCTAGGTAACATCAGATTGCTCTGTATAAGTTTTTTGAGACTAAACTTCAGCATCCCCTGCCCTTGCCCTTACTGTCTCTCAGAGAAGAATTAGAGATGAGTCCCGTTAAAATGTAAGGTTCAGAAGTGTTCCAGGTCACCAGCTTCCACTGGAAAGCAGCAGGGAACAGAGAATGAACCGGAAAATGCATTTCAGTTGTGTGCATACAATGCTGACCAATCTGGAGCCACCAGTCCGTGAAGATCAAGGCAGAAATGCTCATCTCCTCCGGGCTGCCAGGACCCAGGCAGCAGGATACTCTTCCACAGTGAAGACACCCAGCAAATCTCTGAAAGAACTATGGGCAAAATCTGCTCCGTGGGACAGAATGAGATGATGTCTGTAAAGCCCTTTGCAAACCTGAAAGCATTGTTGAGGCGGGAGCTATCTCTATTACTATTTCTATAAAATGACAAAAAGCCCAGCAGAAGGGTGGGGGTGATGCACACACTATAGGTAAAGTATTGCTAGAAGAGCTAGGGGTAGTGTGGGGAAGTGGAAAGAGTCTCGGATTTGGAGCCACTCAATCTATCTTGTGCCTGGTACATAGTAGGTGCTTAATAAATGCTCATTTAATTGAAGTGGCTAGTATATATGTACCAGGTTCTAGGAATACAAAGACAAAAAGAAATGGTCCCTGCTCTCCAGGCACGTTTATTCTATTAGGAAAGACAAAATGTACACCTGCAAATATATTTAAGACCTGGGTTCTCATTTCTACTCTGTTACTTATTACTCATATCAATTTGAATTAATTATACCCCTTTTCTAGATTTTTAATTCTTCATTTATAAAATGAAGAGAGTCAGGTTAGGTGATCTCTGAGGTGACTCTTGCTCTAAATGTTAGGGTCCTATAGATTAAAGAGGAAGAACAACAGAAGGTCGGCCCAACTTGTAGGCTAGAATCCCAAGGACAATCTTCCATCAATCAACAAATATTTTTAAAGTACCTACTATGTGCCTGTCACTATGCTAAGTGCTAAAGATATAAAAAGAGGCAAAAGACAGTTCCTGCCTTAATAGGGCTTATAATATAATGGGATAGACAACATGCAAACATATATACAAAGCAGACCATATACAGGATAAAATAGGAAATTATTTATAAATATGTATAGACAGATCAAGAAGAGAGAGAGAAAGAGAGAGACAGAGACAGAGAGACAGAGATCTCTTCAGGCTTCTTCAAACTTAGAGTTGCTTCAGACCCTGTAGTTGCTCCAGGCTCTTCTGGCTTCCAGCTTGGAGAGAGAAGATGGAAGAGGTCAACCCCACTTCAGGTGACTGAAGGGAAAGATTCTGGAATGACATGAGTAGAGCTGGCAGTCTCCATCACATCCCCAGCTTTCTATGCTACAGAGTCCAGAGAACTTCACTGTGGGTGAGACCTAGGCCTCTCTCCTTTAGTGTTCCCTTGCTCCCAATGGGAGAGCTCCTTCACTCTGTATTGCCTGGTATAGATTCATATACTCTCCTATGTATGCTTTCTCTGATTTTTGTTTTGCTATCAAATCAGATAAATGGGCTCCTTGGCTAAGTGCTCTGTGTCCATTGTGGAACTGGTTTTTATTTGGTAGGAAAAGGTGTAAATCATCCTTGGGTATAAATCTTGGGGTCCTGCTTCCTTCCAGCAATGAAACAGGGATCAGAAGTTAGCCTGAACTTGATCATATTCCCTAGAGCAGACTAACAATATTTAAGGGGGCAGATAGATGTAATCCTAACTTGGTACTCCCTCTCTGTGAGGAGAACAGAATGGTCTCAGGTCTCAGCTTCCTGCTTCCCCTGCTGGTGGTAATTAAAGTCTCCTTTGGAGAAGGGCAGGGAGAGAAGAAGCTAGAGCCACCCATTCTGCCTCCTTCGGAGCCACACAATGACATCCCAATGCTTCGTGTGAGGGGCTTGGCCCTCATCACACATGGCGATGCCTCACTGCATGTGGGGCCTCCTCACAACAGGATAGATAGGAAATAGTTAAAAGAGGGAGGGCACTGGAATTAAGGGGGTTTGGGGAAGGCTACCTGCAAAGGATGGGATTTTAGAAGGGACTTAAAGGAAGCCAGGGAGCTCAGTAGTTGGAGTGGAAGAGGGAGAGCTTTCCAGGTAGGAGGGACAGCCAGAGAAAATGCCCGGAGCTGAGAGATGGAGTATCTTGTTCATGGAACAGCCAGGAGGCCAGTGTCACTGGATGGAAGAGTATGAGTCAGGGAATAAGCTATAAGAAGACTGGAAAGGTAGGAGAGGGCTATTATAAAGGGCATTGAATGCCGAACAGAGCATTTTATATTTGATTCTAGAGGCAGAATAGGGAGCCAACAGAGTTTATTGAGTGGAGGGGGGTGACATGGTCAGAGCTGTGCTTTAGGAAAATCAGTGGCTAAAAGGATGAAGAAATGGAGTGTATGATGGATCAATGAAGCAGGCAGACTCACCAGCGGGCTATTGCCATGATCCAGGTGTGAGGTGATGAAGCCCTGCATTAGAGGGGTGGCAGTGTCAGAGGAGAGAAAGGGATACATTTGGGAGATGTTGCAAAGGTGAAATCAACAGGTCTTGGCAACAGATTGGATATGGAGTGTGGGGGATAGTGAGGAGTCCAGGATGACTCCTAGATTTGGAGCCTGAGGGACTGGGAAGAAGATGCTGCCCTCTCTACAGTAATAAAGAGGGTAGGAGTGGGGGAGGGCTTGGTATAAATGAGTTCCATTTTAGACGTGTTGAGTTTAAGATGTCATCAGTTCAAGATGTCTGAAAAGCAGTTTTTTGGAGATGTGAGATTGGAGATCAGCAGAGTTTGGGGCAGGATATATAGATTTGAGAATCATCAGCATAGAGATGGTAATTAAATTCATGGGAGGTGATTAGATTACCAAGTGAAATTGTATAGGGAGAGAAGAGAAGGGGGCCCACAAAAATACACTGAGGGACATCTATAGTTAGAGGGCGTGATCTGGAGGAAGATCCAGCAAAGGAGTCAGAAGGATAAGTCAGATACAGGAAGGGAACTTGACTGACTGATTAATTGAGAAATCTTTCTGATGGGGCCTTTGATGAAAAATAAACACAACCAGAGGCTTCCAGTTAGTCTTCTTGTATCTTCTCCCAACCATGTCATGGGGGTGGACTGTGTTGAAGATAATTAGTAAGTAAGGAGGAAGAGCTACCCACTCTGCAGACTTTAAAAGAAGAAACATCTGTTTCTTTCTTCTTACTCCTTTTGGACAGCAGTAGCTCTCCTTTGGATTTTCTGTCATACCAGGGGTGGAAGTGGGGGGAGAAATTCTCCTCCCACAGCTATAGTGGCTACTCACACATGGTAGAGAGAGCATGTTCTTGTCTAGGTGTGTCTAAGACAGAAACTCAATGCCTTAGTTCCCTCTAGTGTTTTGTATTTCTTTCCCTGAGCGTAGGTAACCAAATAGAGATCCTAATCTTGATGGCAGCCTCAAGAGTTTGAGAAGTCAGGAGCTCCTCAGTACCAGTTTTGGTTTCCTAGCAGGAGGTGATCTCAGAAGCAACTTCATGGAGAAGATGACTAATTGACAGAAGGATGAATACAAACCATGCCTTGGCTAGCTAAAAGTTAAGTGCCTTAAGTGTGTTTCTCAGACAGTGCAAAGTACAGGTGAAGGTGAAATACCTGGCCAATAATCCCATAAAGCACATCACATTTTTATGTTTTAAATATTAGCCTTCTGTGAGAGTATAATTAAAATGATAGATTATTATATAATTTTTAAGTATCTATAAATGCACAGTTATGAGTCTTTTGAGGTTTAGATGTTGCTTTTATGGTTGAAGAAATAAATAGCTGTCCCATACCTGATCCACTTTGTTAATTTCTACAATGGAAATTTTTGATCCCTTTTAGGGAGACTGCAGACAGTAGCCACACTTAAGCTTTAGGAGATTGTTTCCAGAGCTCTGGGAGGGACCCAGAGGATCTCACTTCTTTACAGGTCTCTATGAGTGTAGAACTGGGACCCCTTGGTAGAAAAAGGATGTCCTTGCTGTCTAGGCAGCAGGACTTTACATATACATTGGAAACACAAAGCCTGTCAGATGGCAAATCTCCTTCTTATGAATATTGACCTGAAAAAATCCTGAATAATTCAGCCAGCAAACTACGCTGGATCCCAGACTATTATCAAAGTGAACTGTTATCCCCTAGAGATGACATTGATCCAGAAAAAGGTAAGAAAAACATTTTAAATAGATGCTCCTTTGCAAAATACCCCAAAGTTCCAAATGACAAGGGAAATTTTTATTTTTGCATTCTAAACTAAATAACCATCAATAAATTAAAAACATTCAAAAATATTTGAACCTACCTATTTGGAAAACTGGATAGCAGCTTAACATAAAGTGGAATTAGGTCAAATTAACATCATATAGTATAAGGAATGATGAATTATATTGAATACAAAAAAATATGAAAAGCCCTGTAGGAAATTATGCAGAGTGAAGGAAGCAAAACCAAAAGAACATGCAAACTGAATATGACAATATAAAAGAAGATAATGTCAAATAGCAATCAAACTCATTACAAATATAATGTATAATGTTGGTGTTACTCTGTTAGCATTTGTATCAGGAGGGCCGAGTTTATAATCTCAAAGAGGATCATAAACATGTCTGAAACGTTCGGAACCGCCGGATATAAGAAACTCTCAAAGTAGAAGGCAGAAGAATCAAAACATTTATTTAGGCTCCACAGTAACCAACCCATGAACCAGCAACCCCATTTTGATATATTGATCAAAAGCTTCCAGGCCCAATAAGTACGCCTTGAAAGAGTAACCAGGAGGCTACAGAGAAGCATGATTGCGTAAAGCAAAATCATGTTTCCCCCTCTATGGTAATAAGATTACCCACTGGCCTGAAGTCTTTGTTCAGCTTCCTCCCGTAGGTTAGCTCTGCTACTGGCAGCTCCTGCTTCAGCTGTGTCTGTGGCTGTGGCTGTAACTGACGTAACTGTCGTAACTGTCGCTGGCTCCAACCGGAAAAGGAAAAGAGAGGATCTTCAAGCTGTCCTCTCCCCTCTTATAGAGTTTTTTTTACATCATCAAGCACCGCCTGAACGACCAGGGCCGATTGGTTCTTGACTTGGCCCCTCCCCCTAGCGTAGCCGTTAACACCTCCCCTCAGCCAGCCCCATGACTCATCACACAGGAAGTTCTGGTCCTGCCCCGGAAGAGCAAGCCACAGTGTCCAGAGGCTCAATGAGGTAAGCTGAGTCATTCAAAGAAAACAAAGGCCATTCTGGCTACACTCCACCCCTTGTTATAGGATACATAATCTAATCAGCCATGTATCCTAGAACATACATTGTGATCCAATTACAAAGGAAACTAAAACATATCATTCATTATAAAGCAAAACATATCATTTGGTGACATTCCTAAATATTGGTTTACGATTCAAATGTGATCCACCCCTAGGTCCCAGCAAGATAATCTCTTCAATCAATCATCCCCAAAATAATTATTAATAATTCAAATGTCCACCCCTAAATCCTTGTATCCATTACATAGGATCAATAATATCATAACAATAAAACAACACAGCAAGGATAACACAAAATAAGTAAACAGAACACTATCATCATTTCCACCCCCCTTGAACGATTGGGGCTCAAAATCTTGGGGTGAGGGGTGAAGGTCTCATTTTCCATAGCTTCTTCATGCTGAAATTGGATGTAGAGATGGCCCTGCCCCCAAAAAGTCCCATTCCAGAGGTCATTTCTTTAACGAGCTGGCAGGAATTCCAAGAATGCTACATGCTTAGGCAGTCACCGGAAAGTGCAGGGTGCTTAAGCCTGAAGGAAACAAAACTAGCAACAAGGTTAGCCAAAACAAAGGACAAAAAGAATAGACAAGTATGGACTATAATTCTTCAAATAAAATCATCTCAAGTTTGGTTGAGATTTCAGTTATGCAAAGATCCAACATCAGAGCCAAACTCAGGTGGGAAATGTTCCTTTTGAAAAGAAACATAATGAGGAAGCCAAGAGGATCCCATCCTAGACAGAGACTAGGATTGTCCTCCCAGCCTTTCCCCAAATGTACAAGTTTTCATCCGTTAATCACACAAGGTCACCTTCAGTCTGAGTGGCTTGTGGGCTTGCAGGAGCAGTTCTTATTTCCCTATTTCTCGTGTTATCAAGTCCTCTATACATTCTGTATAATTCATTGGTTGGAATTCCATCTATCATTTCAAAACCTACCCCTGCTCTCAATAAAGCAGTAAACATTTCTTTCCTTGTTACTCTCCTTTGGCGCCAAGTTTGCTGGTTATTCACTCTTCTCTCTCGAGGAGATCTATCCCTTCCCCAGTCACCTAAGTCATGTAACTGTAAAATCTTATTTATCACTGTTGTAAGACGGCTCCCTACTTCTCCAAGTAATAAATTCAAAATTAGTTGTTTATAAGCAGGGGGAGCTGTCCTAATTATTAAATTCCTATGAGGCAGTTCCATTGGATCATTGTAATATTTGTCTGCAGTTCCTATCATAATGGCAGTCTTCATTACCTCCTCCTTTAGTCTCATGATACAATCTCTAAGTGAATACCAGGGTCTGTGCTCAGTGGGCCACATAGAATCAGTAGCATATCTCTTATTGCATCCCACAGCGGCTAATGCCAACAGAGTAGTCCTGCTATCACCATCTCCTTGCTGATGATGTTCCCTAAAAGCTTGTTGAACTAGAGGATCATGGCTGATACCTATGAATCTCATGCAGTCTGTCCTATCTACTGATATTCCACTGGCCCCTTGATCACTGAGTCTTACCATCCAAGATATCAATGGTTCTCCTATTCTTTGGCTGAATCTACTCAAAATATCTGTGACCTCTTGCGGTGAGAAATCTTCCTGAATTTCCCTTGTAACTGAATCTTCACCTCGGGTTTCTGTCTTCCTCCTTTGTATGGGTCGAGCCCTTGTCTGATCATTTAACCATCTTCTATTCTCTGTGTAAGGCACATCCTGAACCCCAGTAGTGTTTTGTGCCTCAGCCCCTAACATTGTCTCATTCTCCCCCCACTCACTTCCTCTGCCACCATGGCTAGGACGAAGCAGGCAGTCAGGCTCTTTCTGGGCTGGGTTGAAATGCACTCTGGGCTTTTTTGGTCTCCTGTTGCTCTTAGCCGCATTAATAGAAAAGTTCTCATTTGAGTCAGTTTGGTCTCCTGCTATCTGAGATTCCCCTTCTTCCTGTGGGGTAGGAGTGCCCCCATGTCTTTCACTTAATCTCAATCTTTCGTATACTAGCCGGTAGGCTGATAACACTATCCAGCTTTGCCTAGATAGTGATGCCCCTGACTGAATCCCAACTTCTCGTAAACACTTTTCCAAATCCCTAGGATCTCCTCTCCGTAGCCTTGGTTCCCAGTTTTCACAGGGTCCAGCTTTTTTAGCCAATTCTTTTGCTAGGGAGGAATAAAATGGATCCTCCCATCCTGGGATATTCATCTCTTCCTCTGGAATTGTTCTGCTTCTAAATAGAGATCTTATACCTAGCGATCCCATCCTGGTCGCCAAATGTATCAGGAGGGCCGAGTTTATAATCTCAAAGAGGATCATAAACATGTCTGAAACGTTCGGAACCGCCGGATATAAGAAACTCTCAAAGTAGAAGGCAGAAGAATCAAAACATTTATTTAGGCTCCACAGTAACCAACCCATGAACCAGCAACCCCATTTTGATATATTGATCAAAAGCTTCCAGGCCCAATAAGTACGCCTTGAAAGAGTAACCAGGAGGCTACAGAGAAGCATGATTGCGTAAAGCAAAATCATGTTTCCCCCTCTATGGTAATAAGATTACCCACTGGCCTGAAGTCTTTGTTCAGCTTCCTCCCGTAGGTTAGCTCTGCTACTGGCAGCTCCTGCTTCAGCTGTGTCTGTGGCTGTGGCTGTAACTGACGTAACTGTCGTAACTGTCGCTGGCTCCAACCGGAAAAGGAAAAGAGAGGATCTTCAAGCTGTCCTCTCCCCTCTTATAGAGTTTTTTTTTACATCATCAAGCACCGCCTGAACGACCAGGGCCGATTGGTTCTTGACTTGGCCCCTCCCCCTAGCGTAGCCGTTAACACCTCCCCTCAGCCAGCCCCATGACTCATCACACAGGAAGTTCTGGTCCTGCCCCGGAAGAGCAAGCCACAGTGTCCAGAGGCTCAATGAGGTAAGCTGAGTCATTCAAAGAAAACAAAGGCCATTCTGGCTACAGCATTAATACACAAAATAATGACAAAAATAAAATTCATCCATTTTAAAAGGCTTGTGAGAAGTCACAGCTACTGATAACATATGATTGGTAGAGTGGTGGATTGGTTCAGTCATTCTGGAAAATAATTTAGAATTGTAACTGAATTAATGAAAAAGCATTTATTTAGTGCCTGGCATGTTCCTGGCACTGGGTATACACATACTAAAAGTGATACAATCCCTTTTCTCAAAAAGCTTCTATTATAATAGGGGTGAGCAATACCTATAGAGGAATGGTGGCTTAGGAAGGGGGTATCTTGGGAATTACCAGGATAGTGAGTTGATTCACTGGGCAGTCAATTGACACACCCTTTCCAAGAATATTGTTAGCATGTCCCAGAGCAAAAGGATGGAGGGAGTGGTAGTCAGGTGTGGGGCTGAATAAATTTGGAGCAAATTTGCACTCAATTGAGAGGGTTCTAAGGCTGAGTAGATTAATTTCCCCAGAGAATATGGATACAGATCTTACTACTCAGGGTTCTTGCCCTGGAGAGAAGAATCAGGGCAGCAGGACTAACAGGACAGATGATGAAATAGCCTAGGTGGATGGCTGAATTGGATATGAAGCAGGAGTTATGTGCCGAGAGTTACTAACTCTTCATACCCCTTGCCTCAGCTATTCCACTGCTGGGCATGCTCCCTAAGAGACAAAGGTTGAACACATAACAAAATAACAGTACTGTCTGGGGTAACAATAAACTGAATACAGTGAAGGCAGGTGGCCTAGCAGTACCAGATTTCAAACTATATGACCAAGTGGTGATTATCAAAATAATCTGGTACTGACTAAGAAATGGAGTGGCAGATCAGTGGACTAGATTAGGTCATGTAAAACACAGTAGTAAATGACCGTAGTAATCTGCTGTTTGATAAACCCAAAGATCCAAGTTTTGGGGACAAGAACTCACTGTTTGACAAAAATTGCTGGAAAAACTGGAAAGCATTTGGGGAGAAACTAGGTATAGGCCAACATCTCACATACACACACCCACACCCCATATATATGGTGTGTGTGTGTGTGTGTGTGTGTGTATACCAAGATAAGGTCAAAATGGGTACATCATTTAGACACAAAGGGTGATAGCACAAACAAATTAGGGGAGCATGGAAAATTTTACTTATAAGATCTATGAATAAGGGAAATATTTATGAGCAAACAAGAGCTAGAGAGAATCACAGAATATAAAATGGATGGTTTTGATTACATCAAATTAAAAAGTTTAAAAATGCAGCAAAGATTAGAAGGAAAGTGGGAAACTGGGGGAAAAATTTTTTTTTCTGGGGGAAAAATTTTATAGCAAGTTTCTCTGATATAGGCCTCATTTCTCAAATATATAGAAAACTGAGCCAAATGTATAAGAAAACAGGTCATTTTCCAATTGATAAATGGTCAAAGGATATGAACAGGCAGTTTTCGGAAGAAATCAAAGCTATCTATAGTCATATGAAAAAATGCTCTAAATCACTATTGATTAGAGAAAAGCAAATTAAAACAACTCTGAGCTACCACCCCACATCTATCAGATTGCTTGATATGACAGAAAAGGAAAATGAGAAATGTTGGAGGGGACGTATATATATATATATATATATATATATATATATATGTGTGTGTGTGTGTGTGTGTGTGTGTGTGTGTGTGTGTGTGTGTATGTGTATGTGTATGTGTGTGTGTGTATATATATATATATATATATATTTATATTTATATCCCCAGACACTGATGCATTGTTGGTGGAGTTGTGAATTGATCTAAACATTCTGGAGAGCAATTTGGAATTATGCCCAAAAGGCACTCAAACTTGCATATTCTTTGATCCAGCAATACCACTCCTAGGTCTGTATCCCAAAGATATCAAAGGAAAAGGAAAAGGACTTATTTGTACAAAAATATTTATTGCAGCTCTTTTTTGGTGTCAAAGAATGGGAAATTGAGGGGATTCCCTCAGTTATGGAATGGCTAAACACATTGTGGTATGTGATTGTGTTGGAATACTATTGTGCCTATAAGAAATGATGAGCAAGATGCTCTCAGAAAAACCTGGAAAGACTTACATGAACTGATGCAAAGTGAAATGAATAGAACCAGGAGAACATTGTAACAGCAGTATTGTATAACGATCACCTGTAAATGACTTAGCTTTTCTCAGTAATAATACAATAATCCAAGACAACTCTGAAGGAAGGATGATGAAAAATGCAATCCATCCCCAGAGAAAGAACTGATGGAGTCTGAATACAAATCAAAGTATACCTTTTTCATTTGATTTTTCTTGGGTTTTTATTTTTGTCAATATTTTCTTTTACAACATGACTAATATGGAAAAATGTCTTGCATGACTACACATGTACAACCTATATCAAATTGCTCGCCTTTTCAATGAGGGGGGTGGGGAGGGACTCAAAAATTGGAACTCAATTTTAAAAATGAGTGTTGAAAATTGTTTTTATATGTAATTGGGGAAAATAAAAAAAATAAAAAAGAAAGGACAAGCAGAATGGTTTCAGAAAAAACTGGTAAGACTTATATGAACTGATGCAAAGTGAAGTGAGAACCCTGTATACAGAAACAATATCATATGATGATCAGTTGTGAATGACTTAGCTATTCTGGTCAATATAGTGATCCAAGACATTCCAAAGGATTCATGATGAAAAATGGTATCCACCTACAAAGAAAGAACGAATGGAGCCTGAATGCAGATTGAAGCATAATTTTTTAAACATTATTTTTCTGACTTGTTTTTTCAAAATGGCTAATATGGAAGTATGTTTTACATGATTTCACATGTATGATTGATATCACATTTGTTGCCTTCATAATGTGTGGGGGAGAGTAGGAGGGAGGGAGAAAATTCAGACCTCAAAATTTTTTAAACATGAATGTTCAAAATAAATAAATAATAAATTTTTAAAAAGAATTTTTTTTATATGTTGAACATATTGTGATATATGAATGCAATGGGAGATTGTTGTGCAGCAAAAATGATTAAATCAAGTGAGAAATAAAGAATAAGATGGAAAGATTTACATGAAGTGATGAAGAATAAAATAGAATAAAGACAACATTACACACAATGACCAAGATGATGTAAATAAACACAACACTAAAGGCAATGGCCAATCTTGGTTCTAGACAACTGGCAATGAAATATGCATCTTATCTCTTGGCAGAGAAGTGATGGACCAACGGTGATGAATAATGTATGAGGTATCAGATGAGGTTGCTGTGATGATTTGTTTTGGTCAAGGATTTTTCTTTTTTTACAAGGAAGAGTTCTAGGTCAGAGGGAGGTTTTGGAAAGTCAAACAAACAAATATACATACACACAATGTTTTTCAAAAATGGAATTCAGGCCCGAGGTCTTTATTTCTTTTATCAGCCTGAAGAGAGCAGAAGAGAATTTTTCCAGTTATAATTATTTACAAACGCTTTTTATACAGTTTTGCTTAATGGTATAGAGTCAGGGGGATTGGCTTCGTTTTCTCTGTCTTATGACTGATATTTTCTAATGGTTCGTGATTCTGTTTTTATTGCTCTTGCTCATAATTTTGGTCATTCTGTGTTTTTGGTGCTTAATCATTGATTTGAATGAATGTAATTCTTGTAAAGTTAAAACAAAGTTAATCAATAAAAAGCTAAGTGTGTGTGAAATTTTAAATTGCTTTTATAGTTTGTTTTTAAGAAAAACATGCATACCAGCTATAACAAGGAAGTGAGGAAAAACATCTTCTTTGTCTCCATATGCTCTTCTGAATTACTTTTTAAAACAGCTTTCTACTAGATGAAGGTCAGATAAAAAGGTAATAGAGATATGAGCTAAAGGCATTATTGAGGGTGGGGAGGGAAGCTCTTCACAAAGGACTCCAGCTCCTCACACTCGTCAGATTGGCAAAAGTGACTAAAGAGGAAAATGCAGATTATGGAGGGACTTCAAAAAAACTGACACCCTAATGCATTATTGGTGGAACTGTGGATTGGTCACAAATATAGCATTAGTCTGGAGAGTGTATATGCAAAAGGGTCATAAGTCAAAAGACATATATGTAGGAAACATATGAGTTTAGGGTGCTCATGTGGAGGAGCACCTAGGGATGACATGTGGCCACAGCACTGTGAGGAGGAGTGACTCATGCCTCTGCTGTTGCAGGGGTTCAGGGCCTCTAATATCTTTGTGCTGTTCCTACTGATTTGGTTTCTAGTCTCTGCCAAATGCTATTTTCCTGGTTGCTACTGGATGTTCCGCTCCTGGATGATGCTTGACTGTAGTCTCTACAGGCTTTAGGTTCTAGCTCAGCAAAAATTCTTGGCTAGGTTGTTGATAAGGCAGTTTTAGAAAAAGCAGAAATGCTTGTCTGGGATTTGTTCTCCAAGCAGGATACCAAGCAGGTACCATGTATATTGTCATCTTCATTTTCCAAGGCATGTCAGGAAATTTTCTCTCACTAGACAACCCAGCACCTCAAACTTTCAAGCTTGTGTTACTCATAAGTTAACTTCTAATGCTGGTAAGGCCCAAGATAGCCTCCCCCCTTTTCTGCTACAAGACTGAGCTCAGTATCATGTTAGCTAGGGAATTCAGAGTACCCAACTCCATCCCTCACCCCCCTTTATACAGAAGGTTAGAGTTTGGGAAGCATTGTCTTTGAATTCCTCTCTTAGGCTATGAGTGTGAACACACATGTCATCTGGCCATGTGCTTCTGTGTTAAGTCACCCTTGCAGCTTCTGACTGTGTGGAAAAAATGTCCCAGCTCGCTGAACTCTGGAAGAGTCACAAGGGAAAAGGTAAAAAGCAAGTTTTCAGGAGCTAAAAGCACCTGAAGCAGAGTGAGTCCAGCTTGCGCTTACAGGCTACAAGGGGTATGACAGCCTCAGCTAACCAATCACTAGGAATTCCCTGGATCTTGCCTGTCACCTCTGTTTAAAGGCCAATGCCCTATAATCTCATCAAGCTGTACAAGAAAATTCTTTAATTTGAACAGACTAACAATGGCCCACACCCAATTATGTTCTCAGATTGTTTGGGAAGCTCTCCAGTTTGATCAGGGACTCCCCCTCATTATGCCTTTTTTTTGTAGAAGATAATATGTGTAGGGGGCACCTAGGTGGTACAGTGGATAGAGTGCCAGGCCCCAGGGTCAGTAAGACCTGAGTTCAAATCTGGCCTCAGATATTTCCTAGCTATGTGACCCTGGGCAAGTCACTTAACCGTTTGTCTCAGTACCTCATCTATAAAATGAGCTGGAGAAGGAAATGGCCAACCACTCCAGTATCTCTGCCAAGAAAACCCTAAATAGAGTCACAAAGAGTTGGACACGATTGAACAACAACAAAAATAAGTGTTAAGTTTTCCTTAGGCCCTATCCTAAGACCTCCATAGTCATGTCTTCTCCTTATTGTCTCAATACTTACCAGCTGTGTGACCCTAAGTCAGTCACAGCAATTCCCTGTTTCCTACTCTCAGATAGGAATAATGGATGAATGAAGCATTTACTATGTGCCTAGCACTGTGCTAAGTGCTGGGGATACATAGAGAAAATCAAGAGAGTTTGCACATTCTAATGGGGAGAGACAATGTATGTGGAAGATTTCACCTGCAGATCAGATGAAAAAGGCCAGTGTCCTCGGGCTGCAGCGGCAAAGCAGATGCTAATGCTTCTTCTTTAATTTCATTTCCACTGATAAAATCTGTGTGTTTCTGAGGTTGAACTATTTGACAATGCCAAGGACTTTGGGGGTAAGAACTTTCCCTTCTGGTTCTTCAGTACCCATGGCTACGAAGAATAATACTAGCTCTTCTTGTCTTGTGGGCCTACAAGGAAAAGTCCTTGAGCCATTTACTGTTGCTCATTTTAAAAAATCTGTTCCCAGAAGTCTCCCCTTCTATTGGGCACTAACATCTTGACTCCTTCCAGCCAATCCTACTCCCCTCTCCTCTATCCTAGTGAACAGATATCTGCTTGATATGGATTTTTCCTCCAATGGTGTGAACCACAATCCATTCATCCATGCCAATCCTGGGCAACTCTTGCTTGTCCAAAGCCTCCTTTAAATCTGCCACCAAGAATCCACCAAAGTAGTTGGGGGAGCTTCCCTTATTTTCCATCACATTTTATGGTTACATGGGAGCATGGGGGCTATCCGTCCAGTTTTTCTTGTTGTAGGCACAGGACTGGATTGACTTTTTTTAAAAACTTTTTTTATTGTAAAGTTACCAATAATTAACAAATGCAAGCATTTCAATAAAATAAAACAATAGAGAGGATGATACAAGAAAACTATGACTTATGTTACATAATTTTTAAAAGAAATATATGTTAAGTACAATAAAGTGGTAACAAATTGCCCTATTTTTCTTCCCTCTGCAATCTTCATATGTATTTTTAATAATGCTCTTTTTTCCTGTCACTATCTACTAATCCCGGCCCCCCTCCTTGGACAAGTAGAAGCCCCTCCCTTGAAACAAAATGTGGAATCAAGTGAAGCGAATCTGGTGGTCGCACTGGAGAACGCATGACTTATGCTGGTAATGGGGGGAGGGTTTCAGAACCTGGAGTCCATGAACTTTTAAAAATTTTTATTTATTTATTTTTAGTTTTCAACATTTACTTCTATAAGATTTTGAGTTCCAAATTTTTGCCACTCCCTCTCCTCCCCCCACCCCAAGACGATGTGTGATCTGATCTAGGCTCTACATATGCATTGATATGAATATATTTTCACATTAGTCATGTTGTAAAGAGGAAGTAGAACCAATGAAAGGAACCACAAGAAAGAAGAAACATAAAGAGAGCAAATGTGAACTTTTTCATAAACATTTTAATAACTGTTATTTTGGTATAATTGGTTGCCTTTGCGATTCTGCATATTTTGTGTTATTCATTTAAAACATTATTCTAGTGAATAGAGCACCGGCCCTGGAGTCAGGAGGACCTGAGTTCAAATCCGGCCTCAGACACTTGACATTTACTAGCTATGTGACCTTAGGCAAATCACTTAACCCCAATTGCCTTGCCTCCCCCCTCAAAAAAAAACCCAACAAACATTATTCTAAGAAGGGATCCATAGGTCCCACCAGACTGCCAAGACACAAAAAAGGTTAGGAAAGAACCCCAACTCTGGTCCAGTACCTCTTTGCAAAGAGGTGGAAGATGTGTTTCATCATTTTTGATGTCATAATTGGTCCCCAGATTTTTTCCCTATCATATATTTATCTAATAATATCCTTATTTCCATAAAAGCCCTATTCTCCCATTGGTTTCCTATTGCAGAGAGTGCATCCACACCTTCAGCAAACTAGTCCCTCAACTTTCCAATCTGTTAAAGAGCAAACCCAAGTTCTAATCTGAAGTCTTTGGAAGAGTTTCCCACACAGGCTAAGGGAGTTTCTACTTTTATTCTTGGTAAACTCTTCCTCTCACCTGCAGTCGGGATGTTGTTGTTCATTCTCTGTTCTTGAAGAGGACCAATCATGAGGGTGATGTTTTGGCTTGCTCCTGAATTGAATTTGAATGAGGCAGAGCTTCATAGTATGAATGAGTGTGGAAAAAGCCTTAAACTGGGGGCCAGGAAACCTGGACTCTAGTCCTGGCTCTGTGACTAACTAGTTGTAAAATTCCAGGGTTCTCTTCAATGCAGAGATCTGCAGCACAAGGAAAATGATATTTGAATGAAAATGATTCAGTGATTCCACAACTTGGATTTTTGCCTCGAGCTGCAGATTGGCTCCTTAAAACAAGGGGCACAGACTTTAGAGTGGAAGATAATTTAAGAGATCATTTAATCCAAGAGTTCCTTAACCTTTTGTGCGCCATGGCCATTTTGAGCAGCAGGCTGGTGAAGTCTATGGACCCCTTCTCTTAATTGTGTTTTCAAATGCATAAAATAAAATCAGTAAGATTACAAGGAAACCAGTTATAGTGAAATAATTATGACAATATTTTAGAAACTACTTCAAGGACCCCAGGTCAAGGTAATCCAAGCCTCTTATTTCTTTTTTTAAAATCTCATTTTTATGGCTATCTTTTATTGTTATGTTACCTTTACTTCTGAGCATATTCCTACTCTTCTCCTATGCAGAGAGCTACTGTAACAAAAAAGAAAAGAAAAGGGGAGAGGGGGAATGAAGTTCAACAAAAACAAACAATATAACAAGCGTGTCTAATAGTATATGGAATATTCCGTCCTCATAGTCCCCAACCTCCGAAAAAGAGATGAGGGTACGTTTTCTCCACCTTCCCCAGAGCCAAATTTGGTTATTATAATTAGACGGCATTTGGGGGATTATTCTTTCGATTTCTACTGCTGCCTGCAGTCATTGCACAAATTGTTTTCCTGGATTAGCTCCCTCTGCATTAGGTGAATGCAGACTTTCCCTGTGCCAAAAGGTGGGGGCACAAATACAGTACAAAAGCAAGACAATTCCTGGCCTCAAGGAGCTTACATTTCTTTAGGTAGATACAAGGCATGGAGGAAGGTTGGTCATCAAGTGGGGTTTGGGTTTGGAGAGGCACAGGGATGGTGTGAGGGGGATGGGCAGTTCGAATAAGTCTTCCCACACATCACTGAATTCTTCATGTTTATAATTTCTTATGGTACAGTAAAATTCCATTATGTTCCTGTAACACAATTTGGTCAGCCATAGCCCAATGTCTAGGCATCTACTTTGCTTCTAGTTCTTTGTCAACACAAAATGTGCTGTGATGAATATTTTTGGTGTCTTTAACTGCCCTGTGGGAATATGCCAACCCCCTCACTTCACGGAGGAGGAAACTGAGGCATGGACAAGGGGAATGACGTGCCCAAGGCCCCAAGGGCCGTGGTTGACTGAGATAAGAGTGAGTCAAAGAGCTCAGAGGGCTCTTAGAAGTAATCTACACCAAGTGCCTCATTTTATGGAAAGACGGGTGACACACAGAAAGGCTATGTCACTTGCCCCAGCTCACACCGAGGCTACATTTGATTTCAAGCTTTCTAATTCTAAACTCCTTATTCTGGGAATTCTTTCTCTACACCTTTTTGGTTTAGGTCTTTGTTAATGGGCACAGCTTCACAGACATCTTTTGTTCTTACTACATCACCTACATTCACCAATGTATCCCTCCTCCCTTCCTTTCCCTTCCCTGAAATTCCCAATGTATTCCCTCCCAGATTCCTGCTTCCTCTCCCAAAGGGCCATCCCTTATAATAAAGAGTAAAAAAGAACAGGGGGAAACCAGTTCAGGAAAGCTAACCAGCATGTGAAAAGGTCTGGCTTTATACACCATGTTCCACACCAATGATCCCCCCAAAAATGTTAGGAAAAGAAGGTAAAGAGATGCCTTCTTACATCTCTTATTTGGGGACATGCTTGGTCATTATAATTTGCTGGCTACTTATAATAAAGCTCAGAGAGGCAGGGTACTAGTAAGGGAAGGGTTTTCTTTGAGAACTGTTGGACCTCATTCTCACTAGCTAAGGAGAAACCCATCCCTAACCCTCCCTCTCCATAGTGTAATCAATGGTCAATCCTATCAGGATCTTGATGGACTTGGGGCTAAGCATGTTACAATAGCCACCTCTAAACCCTGCTTTTCTTATTATCCCCCCATTGGAATGTAAGCTTCTTGAAAATAGAAACTGTTTCTTTGTACTTGTGTCCTCAGTACCTAGCACAGTACCTGACACACAGTAGGTCCTTAATAAATAGTTGTTAATTGTTTGCCCTCTTTTCCTCCTTATCCCCCAACTTATCTGGTTTCAAAGACTGTTTAACAGAGCATGAATGAGAATTCAAAACTGAGTGTCAGAGGATCTCAGCTGGAAGGTAGCTCAGAGACCATTTAATTTTGCCCTTATTTTGAATAAGAATCCCCTCTACAAAATGGCTAGGAGAGTAAATGTTTAACAACCACATTGGAGGGTGGGGGAATGTATATAGGACACAGTTAAGTTTAATTGGCATTGTTAACATTTTCTCCTTCACTTTCTTAAATCTAGACAATCAATAAAACAATAAATCAAGCCCAGATTTGTAGCCTTTGCCAATTTTCCAAGGTGTTAAGAGCTCATGTCAAAAATTTAACAATCAACACTAGGGAGCTGGTCCAAGCCCTGACAGTGGTTGCTACATGTCTCCATGCATCACCATGCGGGGTGGGGTTTGCTTGAAGATATCTAATGATCAAAAGATAATTGGGATAACAAACAAGTTTGGCCTTGGAGAAAAAAATGAAGCAGGGCAGAGACTAATAGAGTTTTGTCAAAATAACTCACTGGTCACAGCAAACACTCTTCAACAACCCAGAAAGCGACTCTACACATGGACATCACCAGGTGGTCAATATAGAAAGCAGAATGATTATAGACTTTGCAGCCAAAGGTTGAGAAGCTCTATACAGTTATTTAAAACAAAGCCTGGAGCTGACTGTGGCTCAGATCATGAGCTTTTAATTGTAAAATTTGGCCTTAACTTAGGGAATGCCATCAGACCATATAGGTATGACCTAAATAACATTCCTTATGAACATGAAACAGAAGTGATGAATAGATTTAAGGGATTAGATCTAGTAGATAGAGGGCCTGAAGATCTATGCTTCTACTTGCCCAATTCTAGTTTTTAATGTTTTGTTTTCTTCCTTTATCTTCTCTAACTCCTTTTCCATTTGGTTAATTTTACTTTTCAATGAGACATTTTCTCCATTTATATTCTGATTCTCCTTAACCAATTCACCAATTTTACTTTTTAAAGATTTGTTTTCCTCTGTGATTTTTTCCCCATTTTTCCATTTTTTTCTTTTACCTCTCTAATTTGGTTTTAAAAGTGCTCCTTGAGTTCTTCCAGGAATGCTTTTTGGTCTGGAGACCAGTTCACTTTCCATTTTGAGGTTTCAGATGTGGGTGTAGTGTCCATGCTGTCCTCTTCTGAATTGTAATTTTGATCTTCCCTGTCTCCATAGTAAGAGTCAATCATCTTTGAAAGCTTGTTACTGTTCTTTTTCATGGTGTTTTTTTTTCACCCTGGTTTCTGAAGTGGATCTCTGCTTCTGGGGCTCGGGGGGCTCTGTCCCAAGTTTCTTGTGTTGGGATCTAGCTTTATGTTCTGTGGTTTTGTGAGGTGTGGGGGAGGGGTAGTCTGGCTGCTGGGAATCTCCTCTTCCCCAGGACTGTTCTACAGCATGAGTGATCTCAGCTCTTGCCTGTGTTGGTGTCTGACACTTCCCCTGGCTGTGCAAAGCCACATCTGGTGTCTTGGCATTGACATTAGTTAGCTCTGCCCCCTGGGGCTCAGTTACTCTTGTTCTGCTGAGGTGAAGGCTGCTGGGACACCTCTCTTCCTGCACTAGTCTCCTTCCACCACCACAGGAAGGGTCTTCTCCCCTACTTCTCTTGCTACTGAAGCCCTGCTTCTAGCTCCTCTGTTTCTCCTGAGGTATTATTCTCTGGGTTTATTCAAGGGAGGGATTAGAGCCATTTACCTGGCCATCATGGCTCCCAGAAGTTCAAGAAGGCAAGTTTCAAACCTTTAGACTATGGGTTAGAGGCTCCTGGGCTAGCTGCTCCCACAGGTCGCAGGCTCTCTGCTCAGACAGACTCCAGTCCTGGGCTGAGAGGCCTGGGGCTCGATCCTGGCCGTAGCCAGTACTTCCGCCCTAGGCCTGTTCTGCTCCACTCTGGCATTCTGCTCACCCAGCATTCTCCCAGACCTGCATGCTGGCTGGATTCCTCTGCTGTTCCCGGTTGGTTTGGTCTGGTGCCATTCTGCTTGCCTGATGCTCCTACCCCTCTCAGTCTATTAGTGGCTTCTATCTCTCTCAAATCTGTTCAGATTAACTTTTTTAGATGTATCTGACAGAATTTGTAGTTCCTTCCTTTCACAGTGCCATCTTGGCTCCACCTCTGGCCTGAAGATCTATGGATAGGTACTATATTAAAGGCAGCAACAAAAAACATCCCAAAGAAAAAGAAGAGCAAGAAAGCAAAATGGCTATCTGATGAGGTTTTACAAATAGCTGAGGAAAGAATGAAAGTGAAAGGTAAAGGAGAAAGGGAAAGATATACCCAACTGAATGTAGAATTCCTGAGAAGAGCAAGGAGAGATAGGAAGGTTTTCTTAAATGGGCAATACAAAGAAATAGAAGAAAACAACAGAATGGGAAAGACAAGAGATCTCTTCAAGAAAATTAGAGATATCAAGGGAATGTTTCATGCAAAAATGGCTATAATAAAACACAAAAATTGGTGGGATTTAAGAGAAGCAGAATTAAGAAGTGGCAAGAATACACAGGGGAACTATATGAGAAAGAGCTTAACACCATTGATAACCACGATGGTGTGATTACCAATCTAGAACCAGACATATCGAAGAATGAAGTCAAATAGGTCTTAGGAAGCATTGTTAACAATGAGGCTAGTGGAAGTGAGGGAATTCCAGCTAAGCTATTTAAAATTCTAAAAGATGATGCTGTAATATGCCAGCAAATCAAGAGTGGCCACTGGATTAGAAAAGATCAGTTTACATCCCAATCCTAAAAAAAGGGCAATGCCAAAGAATGTTCAAATTGCTGAATTGCACTCATTTCACATGGCAGCAAGGTTATGATTAAGATTCTACAAGCCAGGCTTCAGCAATATGTGAATCAAGAATTACCAGAACAAGCTTGTTTTTGAAGAAGCAGAGGAACTAGAGACCAAATTGCCAACATTTGCTGGATTATGGAGAAAGCAAAGGAGTTGCAGAAAAACACGTACTTCTGCTTCATTGACTTCACTAAAGCCTTTGATTGTGTGGATCACAACAAAATGTGGCAAGTCCTCAAATAGATGGTAGTACCAGATCATCTTACTTTTCTCCTGAGGAACCTGTATGTGGGTCAAGAAGCAACAATTAGTTGTATGATCTGATGATGAGTGAAGGGAGCAGAACCAGGAGAACATTGTACACAACCACAGACACATTGCTTCTGTGATGACTAATTTTGATAGACTTGGCTCTTCTCAACAGTGCAAGGCTCCAAGACAGCTCCAAAAGACTCATGATGGAAAAGGCTATCCATATCCGGAGAAAGAATTACAGAGTCTGATTGCAGATTGAAGCAAACTATTTGCTCTCTCTTGTTTTAAAATTTTATTTGATTCTTAGTTTTGTTTCATCTTTCTCATGGTGCATTTTATTGGTTATAATTCTTCTTTACAACTTGAGTATCGGTAAAATAAGTTTAACGTGAAGGTATATGTAGAACGTATGTCAGATCGCATATTGTCTTGGGGGGGGAGGGAGGAGGGGGGGAAATTTGGAACTCAAAAACTTGTGTAACTGAGTGTTGTAAACTAAAAATAAAATAACTAATTAACTTTTAAAAAAAAGAAGCAACAGTTAGAACCAAACATGGAACAACTGATTGGGTTAAGATTGGAAAAGGAGTTCAAGGTGGCTGTATTAGTGTCACCTTATTTAATTTATATGCAAGTACATCATACAAAATGCCAGCCTGAATTAAAACTGCCAGGAGAAATATCAACAATCTCAGATACACAGATGATACCACTCTGATGGGAAAAAGAGAAGAGGAATTAAGAAGCCTCTTGATGAGGGTAAAAGAGGAGAGTGTAAAAGCTGGCTTGAAATTTAACATAAAAAACTATGATCTTGGTAATTGGTCCAGTCACTTTCTGGCAAATAGAGGGAGAAGAAGTGTGTCAGATTTATATTCTTGGGCTCAGAGATCACTGCAGACTGTGAATGCAGCCATGAAATAAGAAGATGCTTGCTCCTTGGAAGGAAAGCTATGGCAAATCTGGACAGCATACTAAAAAGTAGAGGCAACACCTTGCTGATAAAGGTCTGTATAGTCAAAGCTATGGTTTTGCAGTAGCAACATGTACCTGTGAGAGTTGTACTATAAGAAAGATGAGCAGGGCTGAATTGATGCTTTTGAATCGTGGTGCTGGCGAAGACTTTTGAGAGTCTCTGGACAGCAAGGAGATCAGAACAGTTAAAGAAATTAATTCAGACTGTACACTAGAAGTCAAATACTGAAGCTGAAGCTTGAATACTTTGGCCACCTAATGAGAAGACAGGACTCATTGGAAAAGACCCTGATGTTGGGAAAGAATGAAGGCAGAAGGAAAAGAGGATGGCAGAGGATGAGATGGATGGATAGTGTCATAGAAACAATGAACATGAGCTCAGACAGACTTTGAGTGATAGTGGAGGATAGAAGAGCCTGGCATACTGTGGTCCATGGGGTCACAAAGAGCCAGACATGACTGAATAACAGTGCTGAATCCTGGAGCATCTCGTGGTAGCTCATTCCATTTTGGGGAGGTCTGTCAGGAAGGTTTTCTTATACACAGTCAGAAAGAATCCTGTTGCTGGCTTCAACCCATTGCTCCTGGGTTGCTCTACCCTCTGGGACACTAATTGGTCCAGAGTTCACTCAGCAGAGTGGACTGGGTCCTCATGGAAAAACCTTTGGATTTGGAGTCAGAGGTTCTGGAATAAAAATCCCATCTGTCACTTACTAGATGAGTGAGTGGCTTTGGACAAGTCACTTAACCTCATAGGCCTCAGTTTTTTCATCTGTAAAATGAGGGAGTTAGCCTCTTCCAGCTCTAAATCTATGGTTCTGAGTGTAGAAAAATAAAAGAGCACTTTAGAAGACCTAAGTTCTTGTCTCAAATCTGGTCCTTAATGTATGATCTCCAACTCTCTGGACTTCAATCTCCTCAAGACACCGCATGGTTAATAGCACCTGTATTACCTATAATTCTGTGGGGATTAAAGGAAACAGCGTATATGACAAGGTGCTAGACAAAAAGATATGAAGATAAGCCTAGACCAGGGACCAAGAACCTTGGCTGTTATCGACCCCAACATAGGGGGCCTACTGGAGGCAGGGCTGGCTGCATCTCAAGTCTGAAAGCCCTGTGACAGACACAGCAGCTGGATGACCAGGGCCAAGGCACTGGACTCCTCAGAGTCTGTGTCCTCATCTTGATGAGGAGCAGAGAACCTGCATTAACTGCCTCACAGGTTTGTTGTAAACAAGAAAATGTACAGAGATGTCATTATACATTATTATTCTTAATGGAAAATCAGGCCCAGAGAAGGAATGTGACTTTCCCAAGGTCACAGGGCAGAGCTGGGATTTGAAACAAGGGGCCTCTGAGGTTCCTTCCAACTCTGGATCTGGGATTGGAGGATCAATCAGTACCCTACCACAGATCCGGTGAGCTTTTCCTCAAGACCCTTATCCTCTCCATCACTATCCCACAGGAGGAAAAGGCCTGGGGTGGAGACCGTGCCTGCTCCGCAATAACAATAGGTGAAAGGAGACCTCTAGCTCTTCTAGTCGGCTCCTCCTCCTCCTCCTCCTCCCTCAGTCAGTCCCTGCTTCTCCCCTGGTCCTCCGGTCCCCCTTCCTCCCCCTCCCCCAGTCCCTTGGCTCCTCCCCCAGTCCCCCTTGCTCTGCCTGCCCCCAGTCCCCCGCTCCTCCCCCAGTTCCTTCCTCCTCCCCCAATTCCCTGCTCCTCCCGGGTCCTTACTAGGAGCTCAGTCCTGGCCAGCTGAAACAGCCGCAGCTCTTGCATCACCCGGCCCGCCCCTCTGCAGACCTCTGCCAGTCCCCGCCCAGCCTTCCCTGCGGGTGTTCATCCTCTGCTGAATGTGGGCAGTCTGAGGGTTCCGAGACGCCGCCGTCTGGGGGTGGGGGGCGGGTTTACCTCCTGCTCCCTCCTTTCTGGTCCCTTTTCCCCATTCTCCTTAAGTGGCAGTGGAGGAGGGGGGTGGTTCTGCCCAACGCCGAAGTGGCCTCATGCTAAATTCAAATCCCTACCCTCGCCAAGGGCAGAGTCCAGCCCCGAGACCCGAGCCTGCCCTTCCCCTCACACCCACCAATCTTGGGCTGCTATCCCCGCGTCCCCGCTGCGGAGACCTCTGCTCGCCTCTTCTCTGGCTGGGCCGGGTTCCAGCTCTCCTGGGGTTTTGTTGGGTTGTCTCCGAGGTTGATCTGTGTGTCCTGGGCAGCTGGAGTTTCTTGGTGGGTCTACTGGGAGGGGGAGTCTGTAAGCTGCCGGTGACCCGAGCCCTTAGAGACCCACCCCTTAGAGCCAACCCCTCCTTCCTGCATCACTGGAGCTGGGATCTCTGTGGCGTGACACGCCTAAAGGACAGGACCCTGGCAAGCAGGGGCACGGGCCTGGGACTGGATCCTGGCAGGCGGAGGCACGGGCCTGGGACTGGACCTTGGCAAGCGGGGGCACGGGGCTGAGACTGGATCTGGCAGGCAGGGACATGGGCCCCGGGGAGGACCCAGAGGGCAAGGGCTAGGAGGAGACGGGCAGCTTGGGGAGAGGGGGAAGCTAGGTTTTGAACTGCGGTCGACGAGCTTCGCTTCCTAGTCAAACACGTCAAGAATTCCGGACATTTATTCAATACTCTGCAGTTTTCCCAATGCTGCTGCTGACGCAGTGCCTCCCACATAATGGGGATCAGAGGCCTTAGAGCTAGAGAAGTGAAGGGTCAACACGGCGTTTTACGGAGGAGGAAGCCCGCGCTCACGAAGCTTAAGTAGAGATCAGAGCTAGAAATCTTGGCAGGATGATTGGCACCACAATCCCTCAGAGGGTCCAGCTTGTGGCCTCCGTGGGGGATGAGAGAAGAGGCAGGTGGGAAACAATCTGAGTATAACGAAGGGCGGGGAAGAGGGAACACCTGTCCCTTTACTCTCCTTCCCTATTCCAGCCACCAGCTATCTGATCTTCCCTGCAATCCGAGTCGTAGCTGTCGGTCAGTCATTTCAATCTCCTTGTGATCCCATTTGGGGTTTTCTTGGCAAATATATCAGTGGTTGACCATTGCCTTCTCCAGCTCATTTTTCAGATGAGGAAACTGAGGCAAACAGGGTTAGGTGACTTGCCCAAAGTCACACAGCTAGTAAGTGTCTGAGGCCAGATTTGAACTCAGGAAGATGAGTCTTCCTGACTCCAGACCCTGTACTTCATCCACTGTGCCACCTAGCTGCCTCAACAACCCCAAGATATCCAGCTAAAAGAGACCATTAAAAGCTGTCTAGACCAACCCCTTCATTTTATAGATAAAGAAATTGAGGCTCAGAGAGGTTAAGGTCATGCAGGTAATAAGGGTCAGAGGCAGAATCTGAACCCAGGTCTTCCTGGCTCCCAGTCTCCACCCCACCCTCCATTCCCTAATCTCTACTCTGCCCCACCAGAACAAAGTCCCTGCTTCCTATCTGGAGTTTTACTTTGGTTTCAGTGATTTACCCAAGGTTACACAAATAAGTAAAGTGATGAGAATTCTAACACATGTCATCTGACTCCAAAGCCAGTGCTTTTTCCAGAACACTAGCAGTCTACTTAAAAAAAAATTGATATCTTTTATTTTTACATCACTTTGGTTTCCTAATATGGAATCCCTTCCTGCTCCCCCACCCAGGGAACCATCTCTTAAAACAAAGAACAACAAGGACAAAAAAAGCCAGTTCACAATGGCCTGCTAATTTATAAAATGTTGGCGGTTGAATACAGACACTTTAAATCCCATTCTCTAAACATCTATCCATATCTATGCCTATTATGGAAAGAGCATTTAATGTGCTCCACATCGCTCTTTTACTGAGGCAGGCAAGGCAAAGACAAATCAGCATTTTCTAGATTAGGAAATTGGAACCCAGAGTGGTTAGGTGACATCAGCTAGTTTATATCAGCATCCAACCTGGAATCCAAGTCATCTGACTCCTAATAGTACAAGAAGAATCTCTCCTTTTCTGTCTCCGAATGAAGGGCTCTGGGGCCCAGTCTCTCAGGAGTATAAAGGAAGGAAAACACCTCTTAGTAGATTTGTTGGGGGAGGTGGAGAGGAGATCGCAATTCTAACAACAATGTGGGGGAGGGGAGAGATAGGGTATTTAAAATAAAAATATGTGGTACCAGAAAAAAGGTTCCTGTCTCCTGAACTCTTTGGAGATTAAAGATCAGAGGGAACCTTTTTGGTCCTTGGAGCTCCTGCTCCAAGCAGAACACTAGGCTGGCTGCATTGGTTAGTCCAGGGAGGCATTTCTTATCTTTTCATGCGACCTAAGCTCTCAGGAAGCATTGGATCTCCCTCCCTCTCTCCCCATTCTCCCACATCCACACTCCTCATGTCTGCAGGACAGCTGAAGTAAAATCAGGTTTGAAAAACTTTGTACCAGGACTTTAGTGGGAGAGAAAGGGCTGGGGCAGGGGTGGGGGTGAGGGGTCGTGGGGCTTGGAGAGACAGCCTGACCATCAGTGTAGGGTTGGACCAAGCAAGGTAGAAGGGGCAGCCTGCCTCTGCCCTTCCTCCTACCCTATCTCAGCCACCACTGAACTTCTTCACCTCCCAATGCCTCTGCCTCAAGGCTGGTGAGGATCTGGGCCCAAAATTTGGCAGGATGAACTGAGTTCAGGGGAGATTATCCTGGTCTTTTCATGGGTGAGTGCTCATTTCCCATATCTAGCACATACTTCAGACAGTGTGTAAGCCTGGTTTCCTTTGCAACAGCTCTTACACCACCTCACACAGGTGGCCTTTCCTGGTACCCAGGGCTGCTAATGTCTTCCCTTCTAAGGCTACCTTCCTTCTACTCTGTTTTGGGTTTTCTATTTATTGCTTTATGTATATGTTGCTTATATTTATATTCTCAGCACTTGGCACACAGCCTGGGACATTTATTAAGTGTTTAATAAATGCTTATTGGCTTAAGTGCATATAAGGCAGGAGATATTTGTTGTTCAGTCCAAGTCTTTGCAACCCCACTGGGATTTTCCTTGGCAAAGATACTGGAGTGGTTTGCCATTTCCTTCTTCAGCTCATTTGACAGATGAGGAAACTGAGGCAAACAGGGTTCAGTGACTTAGGGCCACACAGCTAGAAAGTGTCTGAGGGCAAATTTGATCTCAGATCTTCTTGATTCCAGGCTCGGCACTCAAGCCACTGTGCCATCTACCTGCCCCTTTGACTTTAGAGACAGTTAAAATTCTCCTTCCTGTCTTGCCCGAAATGTTATATAGTCTTTTCACAGGTCTAATGGGGGAAGGGGTGACAAGTAGTAGTCAATACATAGGGAGGGGGGAAGCAGATGTCACTTAAGCCTCACTTTGCCTTGCTGTAGAGTGAAGAACCTAGAGGACAATCTGTACCACAAAGAACAGCATTGTGAAAAGAAACAATTTTGAAAGATTTAATAACTCTGATTAATACAGTGATCAGCCATAAGCGCAGAGCACCAATGATTTAGAATGCTGCCCACCTCCTGACAGGGATGCTGGACTAGATCTGCAGAGTGAGACACACACTTTTGGACATGGTCAACGTAGGAACATATTTTGCTTCGCTATGAATATTTGTTGCAGAGGTTTGTTTTTTCTTTTCCCCGTTTTGGGAGAAGAGAGGTAGAAGGAGAAAGGCCAGTTGCTTGTTAATTTGAAAAAAAAATAACAAAAGGAAGAGATAGAATAATAGCTTGAAGGATGAGAGGGTCAAGAGAAATTTTTTTTTAAGGACATGGGAGATCTAAATACATTTGTATGGGGCTGGGAAGGAAAAATGGTCTAAGAAAGGCTGAGAATGAGAGAAAAGGGATAATTGAGGGACAAATGACTAGAGAAAGCAGGAGGGGTGGGATCAATGGCATGAGGGGAGGAGCTGGGCTTGGCAAGGCCACTTCTTCCTCCAAGTCTGAAGTGAAGGAGGAGAGAATAGGAGATGATGTTGGCAAGATTTGAGACACAGATTTGGGGGGGAAGGAGCTCATACTGAATGGCCCCAACTTTCCTCTTAAGAGCCCTGCTTAGACCCCTGCTAAAAGGGAGAGCAGAGGAAGTGGTGTAGGGGGTTCGAGGAGAGAAGAGAAGGGTCAGAACAAATGCCATGGGGAACGTGGTAGGGAGCCCATCAGGGAAGAATATAAAATTGTTAGACCTCAGTGAGGGCCCAAACGAGTTTAGATAACAATTTTTTTTCTTTTAATGAATGTGCAACTTCTTCAGACAAATGTTGGTGAGTGTTCAGCAGCAGATGTTTGGAAGCAGAGAAGGCAGATGGTAGGGGCAACCCAAGGCTAAGGTTTGGGAAGTGATAAACCATGCTTAGGACAAGCGGAGAAAGCAATTCAAAGATAGAATAAAGTGTAAAGTTGCTCTGATTGTAAAGGATGAAAAATGAAGCCAGAACAGACTGTGAAGACAGTAATGGAGGGGAGGGATTAGAAGAGATATAGAAGGGGTTGGGCACAGGGAAACGGGTGAGGACCGGAAGTTATGGTCAAATAGGGGTACCCAGAGTTCTGGATTGAGGAAGTAGAACACTTAGGGGTGATGCTTAGAACCAGGGTTTGACTATTCCTGTTTAGGGCTGAGACAAAGTAAAGGCCCTGGTCTTGGGAGTTTAAGAAGTTGATAAATTGGGAAGTAAGTGTTAGAAGGAACATCAGCGGGCCCATTGAGGTTCCCAAGTATAAGGCAGAAATTGAAGTGGAGAGGAGGACTGTGAACCAAATAGTGAACCTAGGGATGGTACCAAAGATGGACTGCTACCAAGCTCATGAAAGGCTGGTTGATATAGAATAGCTGTCATTTATATAGCACTTTAAGATTTCCAAAGTATTCTTCAGATGTTACCTGTTAACAATCCCGAGAAAGTAGGTGCTTTTATTGTCCCATGTTACAGATGTTAGGGACTGAGGCGGACAAAGGTTAAGTGACTTGCCCAGTCACATAGGTAGTGTCTGAGGCCAGATCTGAACTGAAGTCTTTTGGGCTTCCAGGCTAGTGTTCTATCTACTTGGCCACCTAGCTGCCTCTCTCCTTGGAAGGACTAAACCTCAGAGGAGAGAGGTTCCTCCATGATGGTGGCTGGGTGAGGCCACATAGATGTCAGTGAGGAGCAAAGAGGATGTTGACTGTCCCTCTTGGTCCAGTATGTGTTGATGATGGGATGAGGAAAGGAGAAGTATGGGGCAAGGTACAGAAAGGTATACCCAGTACTGGAGAGGGTGAACAAAACATTTAGATGTCTTTGGGGGAAGCCAAGTTTCTGTGATTGCAAGATGAAAGGAATATGAGAGGAAGAGGTCAGATTTCAAGCAAGAGAATGTAGAAGTTCCAGAAGGCACCAGAGAATGTGGATATGGGTGGAGATTAGACGGACAGGGGAAAGGGAGGGAGTAAGGGTTTTGTTTTTTTAAGTGCCTGCACTATGCTTGGCATTGTGTTAAGGACTTTTCAGATATTGTTTTATTTGATTGGCAGGAATGAGGGAGCAGGCAGTCTTAACAGGAAGGGATTGCCTAAGCAGCCTTTGACTTTGAATCACAGGGATTCTGAAAGGAAGAGAGTTCATTAGCCAGAGGGCAGTAGGCTGTTATACCCTACCAAGTAATAAGGAGAGTTGTACCCCAGGACCCAGATAGGACTTTTTTTTTAACCTTTAGTGAGTTTTTTAAAAATAATTTTTCCAAATTTTATTATTTTAATTCTGAACTTGATAAACATCAATAAACATGAACATTTCCATATACAAAGAAGAACAGGAAAGAGGATTGTATACGAAAATGTGCTTCTCTATTATGTACAGATATGGTATTTTTAAAACATACACAAATTTTCACGGTAGTAACAACATTGCCCTTCTCGTCCCTGTTCCCTTCTGCATCTCCTTCTGCTCTCTTCTGTGTGTTTTAAAATGTTTCATTAGCCCTCTTTTCTTATTTTATTTTGGGAACTTTCTTACAACCTTTATTCCCTCCACAATGCTTTCCTCCCCTATAACAAGGAAGTAAATCAAAACAATTTCATACAATCGTTATGTCTGAAAATGTGTCGCATTCAACACTTATATCCATCAAGCCTTGGCCAAGAGGTGAGGAATATGCTTCATCATTAGTCTTTTAATTTCATGATATGTCATTTCATTGATCAGAGTTCTTAACGCTTTTGAATTTGTTTTCCTTTATAATTGTAGCTGCTAGGTGGCACAGTGCACAGAGTGTGGAGCCTGGAGTCAGGAAGAGCTGAGTTCAAATCTAATCTCAGACACTTCCTAGCTATGTGACCCTGGGCAAGTCACTGAACCCTGTTTGCCTCAGTTTCCTCATTTATAAATAGAGCTGAGAAGAAAATGGCAAACCATTTCAGTGTCTTTGCTAACACAACTCTGGGAGGGTTGGACGTGACTGAAATGACTGGACAACAACAGAACTGTAGCAGGAACCCCCTCAGCCTACTTGTACTTAAATTTAAACTTGAGGGCTGGCTTCCTCAGGTGGCAGCAGCTACTCCCAGGTGCTAAGGGCACCCAGGGGCCTGCATTTCCAAAGCATTAGAGACCCGACCAGTTTCCTTTCCTTCCTAGTCAGTCAGTAGATCCAATTACCTCAAAGAAAAAGGTATTTACTTAGCATAGTAAGAACAGGAGCTAAGAAATATTCTACCCTGTGGATCCAGGGCACACTCTTGCACAAATACACTGAGCATCTGTGGAAAGAGCAGTTACAAAATTAGAGTACAATGACAGTGAAGAATATATGAAGGCAACGCATCTGGCCCATTTACCTCATGCCTCTGGCCCAGATTTCAGAGCCTGGATGTCCATTTTCTCTTCATGCAGTTCTCAGAAACCCCCTGCCAGGCCCAGAGTCTTTGTTAAACAGGCTGCTTCTGGGCTTTCTGGGTCTGCTCCTCTCTGCAGCTCCACCCTGACTATATAACATAGCCAGCTTTCTTTTTTTGCTTGCTGAGGTGTAGCTCCTTGAAGCTACTGTACATACTTTTTTCTGTCTCTGTGTCTGTCTTGAAAGTGTGCATTTCTGTTCCTTAATGGATGCAATATCTCCGACTGGTGGAAGAGTTCTAGTTCTAGGAAAAGAGAAGAGAAGGATCCCTCCATAGGAGCCTCCTTCACAAGGCTATGCCAGGCTTAGGCTCCTTGAACAAAAAGGAGAAGTGTGTCTATTGATTTTAGGCTTAGCTATTTAAAGGTCTCCAGGGCTGTGGTCAATTTTCCACCCTAGCAATGGCATTGCCCTTCCAATTCAATCAAAGAAAAATGTTTATATTTATAAAGGGATAACAAGGTATTCACACCTTGTTAACACACTAACACCTCATCTATGACTGTATTTTGGAGAGAAGGATGGAAATCAGGGACCAACTCCACCTCTTATATAATATTTTAATAATTGTATAGATTTTTCTCTTGGTTCTGCTCATTCTACTCTTCATCAGTTCACACAAATCTTTCCAAGTTTTTCTGATCGCCCCTCTTTCATCAATTCTAATGGCAAAAATACTGTTCCATTACATTCATGTATGCATCCTAGCTTTTTTTTTTTCAGCCTTTACCCAATTGGCATCCACTTTGTTTTCAGTGCTTTGTGAAAACCTGACAGGTCAGTTATTTGAATTTCTCCCTCAGGCAGAAGGGGATAGGTGAGATTCCCTAGGCTAGTTTAGAAGGCTTTTGACTCTGGTTCAGCTGATCAGTGGGAGGGATGCCTACTGTTTGGACCTTCCATCCATTATGTGGGGTAAGGCACAGCTGACTGTCTTATCCTCCCTCCTTTGAAAAAAGAGATCTTTAGTACAATGATCCATCACAACTTCGAAGGACTCATGATGTAAAATGCAACATATATTCACCTCAAGATAAAGAATTGATGGATGCAGAATGTAGATTGAAGCATACTTTTTTCCCTTTATTTTTCTTGCTTTTCTTTTTAAACACGGCTACTGTGGAAATATGTTTTGCATGACTGCATAGGCATAATGGGCATCATATTTCTTGTCTTCTCTATGGGTGGGGGAAAAGGTGGAGAGAGGCAGAGAATGGAGACCTAAGAATAAAAATAAAAAGTAAACATAAAAGAAAGGAAAGGGAGAGGTTGATTATTGCGTTGCTGTGACGTACTAACATCTACACACGTCTCTTTACTTCACTTTGTATGACCTTTAGCTTTTATTCTTTAGAGATTGTGGTCTTTTATGACTCACAGCCATGTCACTGTTAAAAGAAGCATCTTTGTTTCAACGAGAAACTTTGGTTTATTAAAAGTCCTGTACAATTTCTCTTCTCCTCCTACTCAATTCTGGTCTAGTTGATGGTCTACCCACACCATCTGTCCAAGGCATATGCAGTGAAGGACCAATTCTATAAGTTGTCTATCCAGCTGCATATCATAATCCAGACAAGGATGTTTTTCATCCACTTGGTTTTTCCTGTGTGGATAGTTAGGCTGAACTCTCAATAGTTTTCATGGATCTCATTTAGGGAGTGCTTCAGTGTTCTAGGACTTGATTCAATTAGTACAATGTTATTCATAAGCAGGAACATCTGTAGGATCTCACTGCCTATAGCAGAGGTTCTTTTTTTTAATATGGAAATGTTTATTGCACATGTATAATCTATATCTGATTGCTTATAGTCTCAGGGAGGGAGGAGAGAAGGGAAAGATGGGGTAGAATTTGGAACTCACAACAAAATAAAAATTTCAAAAAAATAATAATATAAAATTATCCTTAGTGTAGGCAGCAGAAAAATGATGCTGTCAACATTGGTGAGATTCACTGAAAACAGTAGTATAATAATAATGAAGGAAAAATATCCTCATAGAAAGTTGAACATCATTCTGAAGATGAAGATGAGGATCAAAAGGAGGCTCCACGCCAGCCAGTTCATCTAATCCTCCTTGAGAATAAACCCTTGGCAACTATGTCTTGCCCACATATAACAAATACAAGCACCCACTTCCACTGAATAAGTCACTGTTAGGATTCCATTCAGGTGCCACCAAAAGGCATGTTTTTGAAGACGTTCTCTATTGCTGAGAAAGGAAAATGTAGAAAGTAAATATGATATTGTCCACAAGCCAACGATATTCCTTATCATATTTCCCAACTGTGGATCCATTGGAATGTCTCTTCCCCACATCTAGGTTCAGCCCGGGAGCTCAGAACAAGGGCTGGCCCAGAGTCAAGGGCGCCACCACTGCTGCAGGAATGAGCTCCAAGTATAGCAGAGGTTCTTAATCTCTGGTCCATATATGAAAATATATATTCATGGGGCAGCTAGGTATGCAGTGAGTAGAGCACTGGCCTTGGAGTTGGGAGGACCCGAGTTCAAATCTGACCTCAGACACTTGACACACTTACTAGCTGTGTGACCTTGGGCAAGTCACTTGGCCCCAATTGCCCTGCCTTTCCCCCTGCAAAAAAAAAAAAAAAAAAAAAAAATATATATATATATATACACACACACACACATATATATATGTACATACATATATATACACACACATACTCATACACATGTATTTGTGTATATATGTATATACACATATACATATATATATACACACACATATATACACATATGTATACATATATTGTTTTTGGTGTTTTTTTTAAATGAGGGGCTGGAGCAGAATTTATTATGCCTTAGGCAAATTTTTAAAATGTTGGAGCAGCAATCATGATCTTAGACAAAGCAACAAGAAAGATAGACATGGTTAAATGAGATAAGCAGGGAGACTACATTATGCTTAAAGGCACCATAGATATTAAAATACATCAATACCTAATATATATGTACCAAAGAGTATAGCATCAAAATACTTAAAGGGAAAATTAATTAAATTACAGGGAGAAATAGATAGCACATAAGATAGTTGGAGACTTCAACGTACCCCTTTCAGACCAAAAAAACCCAACAACAAATCTTTTAAAAAACAGCAGTAAATAAAAAGAAGTTAAGGACCTGAATAGTTAGATATGATAAACCTCTGGTGATTGCTGAATGGGAACATAAAGGAACATGCATATTTCTCCATGTATACATATATTGTTAACTCTTTCAATATCATTAGTTTCCTATGTGATCCTAATTATTTTAAGTTATTCATTTAAAAACATTATTCTGAGAAGGGGCTCATAGGCTTCATCAGACTACCAAAGAGGATCATAACACAAAAAAGGTGAAAAACCCTTGATCTACAGGAAATACTTTTTACATTTAGACTCTGTGCTGGACATTTTCAATGGTAGTGGCAAGTATCTTTGGCAAGCATACATCTACCTGTTTTATGCCTTGCTGGATATGAATAATTATTAGGTAATTATACAAAGTCATCTCTGTTATATCTATCAAGGAATCTTGAGTGATTTTGAATTTTCAATCAATTTTAATAAATAAATGCTTAAATTAATAATTAGTGTTTAATACATGTTTATCAACTGACAATTTTATGACTGTATAGAAGTGATGGCTCAACTATAAAATATATAATTTGTGAAAAACTGTTCATTCCCTTCTGAGTCCTTCATCAAGGATGTTCTCCATGTGTAAATCATTATAAGGGTTCAATATTGGGAGAATAGGCATGCGGTTTTATAATTATTGATTTTTTCTTGGTATCTTTTTTTTGGTTAATGAAATTTCAGATTTATTTCAAGCTTTATCTATCTTCCCCTATTCTAGATATCTTGACTCCAGTGTAGACCATCTCCATATCTGTGTGTGTGTGTGTGTGTGTGTGTGTGTATTATGTTTGGTGTATTTTACACCGTGTTTCATTATCTGGCTAGCAGCTGTTGTGGGGGTGAAGAGACCAACACGAGCCCAACAACAAGCACGCTACCAGCATGCTGCAAAAGCCCAGGTTCTTTTGGTCTGCTTTACTAAGGAAAGCAACATTAAGGGGTTGACAAGTTTACTTTAATTCAGCATACAAATACCATTCACTTAGTTCAGGGGAAAAAAGCCAGGACCCTGAACTTTGATGCAAATACAAACAAATTACAAACATCGACAGACAGACCAAATACAATTCATAGTTACCAACATCTAGGTTCAGTCCGGGAGCTCATAACAAGGGCTGACCCAGAGTCATGTGCACCACCACTGCTGTGGGTAAGAGCTCCGAAAATGAGAAAGCCAACCCCTAGTTTTATATCTTTTTCAGGATCAAGGGTGAGTCACACATGCGACTCACCCATGTGACCTAGAATCCTCACAAAGAGGTGCCTTAAACCCATGTGGTCTAAAAGCCTCTGATGTCCTAAACATGTCACTCAAACTCATGTGTAAACTAGGCCCTCCCCTGAGGCAAGGAGGTCACCAAGGACTCCCAAATCTAATCAAGGAAACAAAGGCCAAACTCTTCAAGGGCACTTGGTTGAACTGAGTGCTAAGAGCCCATTTTGTTTGCCAACACACACACACTCTTCCCATCTTTGCTTTCTTTAGTACCATTCCTACATCCTTGTGCCTCCTACCAGGACTTTTGATGTTAGAGTTCCACTATTATGGATAAAGAATTTATAAAAATTTTTATGGATGGTTTTCATCTTTTATATGTTTTTGTCCTCCTTCCAGTTTCATTCTTAAATGCCCTTAGTCAGTTAATAAATCTTTATTAAGTGCTATTGTGTGCTAGGCACTGTGCTAAGCACTGGGGATACAAAGAAGGGTGAAAGACACTTGAGGCTCTCAAGGCACTCCCAGTCTAATGGAGAAGACAATATGTAAATAACTACATACAAACAAGCTGCATACAGGATGAATTGGAAATCAACAGCTGATATACACTAGAATTAAGAGGGATAGAATTAACAGGCTCCCCCATAGAAAGTAAGATTTTTGCTAGGACCTGAAGGAAACCAGGGAAGTCAGAGGACAGAGATAGGGAGGGAAAAGTGTTACGGGCTGAGTTAGAGCTGAGCCCTGCTCTCCTCAGACCTCCAGGCCAAGGGGCCTGCTGAGATAGACTCAGGGCTTTGGGATGTGGGTGGAGCCAGGAGGAGGGGTCTCGCCTTTGTTGCCTCCCTGGCAATTCCAGGTCGGACCTGCCTGACCACGTGGAACTTCCGGCCCTCTGGCAGAGCATGTGGAACTTGGACCACGTGGAGTTTCCGGTCTTTGCCTGGACTGCCTGCCCGCAGGGAGCTTTGGGTAGTGTGGGAGGAGAGTAGGCGGAGTCAGGGTGGTCCTAGGACCCAGGTGGATTAGCTTTACCTGTCTTTCATCCACGTAACCAAAGAATGTACCTACGTCACTAAAGGTATAAATGTGCTGCTTGCTGAAATAATAAACGGAGTCATTCACCATCTTGTTCGGCTCCCGCCCCGTACATTGTCCGCGAGATCAGGCCCTTTGCTTAGGCAGAGGCCTGGGGCTTGGGGGGAACCCCGAGCGTAGTCACGAGGCTTCGGAAGTCCGTGACAGAAAAGAATGACCTGGCTTAGTTGGGTTTCTCAACAAATATTTGTAAGCTTCCTTTTCCCTCTACTGTTTCTCAGTGTTTAATGAGGTGAAATTGTTCTTAATCTTTCACCACCTTTCTAATTACAAATTAATTTATATTCTAAACTGGTGTTGATTTTGGCTGCCATATCCCTCCACCTGGGCAGGACATTACCCGAGGCTATTTCTATGTTTGTTTGGTTTCTTTGTCATAGTGACTGATTTTCATACTTAAGAAATGGTCTCTATCAATGTCTGCTCTTTTATCCATTTCCTAGTTTTTGATGTCAGTAACTAGGTCATGTTGGAGTTGCCTCAATTGTGCTACATATCTTCTTGTGTTTATTCTTTCTTCTAATTTGGTATTGATTTTGAGTTTTACTTTACTGGTAGTGACTATATGTAAAAAGCTGACTTAAAATGACTCCCACGTTGCCAGTCAGTCATTTGCAGTCTGGTAATAATAATAATAGCTAGCATTCATATAGTATTTTAAAGTTTGTAAAACATCTCATTTTATCCTGCCAACCATCCTGGGCAATAGGTGATATATTATTCCCATTTTACAGATAAGGAAATAGAGGCTAAATGACTTGCTCGGGGTCACACAGGTAGCATATATTTAAGCTGGATTTGAATTCAGGTCTTCCTAACTCTAGGTCCAACACTATCCATCAACCAAATAGCATCCTGATAAAGTGTAATCAATTTACATGAAACCAATCCAAATAAGCATTTATTAAGTACTTATTATGTGCAATTAGGTGGTGCGGTGGATAGAATGCCTGGCCTGGAGTCAGGAAGACTCATCTTTGTGAGTTCAGACACTTACTGGCTGTGGGACCCTGGTAAGGATGGACAATGGGCAACTGATTTATCCTGCTAGTGTCGTAAGTTGCGAAGACCAGCCCTGGTGGAGGGAGTTTCCTATACTGTACCTATGAAATCACAGGTCCAGTCTGCCCCCATATCTTTCTACTGACATATAGACTCCCCCAATTGAAGGTAAGCTTTTTTTATTTTGAGGGGGGAAAGGCAGGGAAATTGCGGTTAAGTGACTTGTCCAAGGTCACACAGCTAGGGTGTCAAGTGTCTGAGGCTGGATTTGAACTCAAGTCCTCCTGACTCCAGGGCCAGGTGCTCCACTCAGTGCCCCAACTAGCTGCCCCTGACCGTAGGCTTCATGAGGGCAAGATGGGCTCCATTTTTGCCTTGGCATCCCTAGATCCCAGCATAGAAGGCTACGGAACAGGAACTGGACCCAGAACACAGTAGTGCTTAATAAATGCTTCCTGATTGGACCGAATTCCATTTCACAACCTTTTATTCTTAGCTCCTGGGGTAGGGAAGCCTGCTAATCCAAGCCTAGGTGTTACTCACACAATCGCATATGGCAGCCCAGCTTCCTCCGCCCGCCACGTGCTTCCCCTCCAGTGCCCCCTAGCGGTCCCCTGTGGCCACTTCGTTTTTTACCTCTTTCATTCCCGGGCTCCGGGGAGCTGGGCCTCAGCTCTCGCGAGAGCTGCCGCTCTGCCCTTCGGTTCGGGACCACTAAGCCTCGCGAGAGCGGCGTGGCCACTCAGCCTGCGGCACAAGATGGCGGCGCGCTGGTCGCGTCGCGCTTGCGTTCGTTACTAGGGGTGGCGGGCGCCCGTAGAGGCTGCGGCGGCATATTGGAGCGAGTGACCGGGGTAGGTTACAGCTGGAGCCCGGGGATGAGCGGGCCGAGCGCCGTGCCGCCGCCGACGCTGCTGAAGCGTCCCCTCAGAGGCCTGCGGGGCCGAGGCTGGCTGCGGGGCAGAGGCCCGGCCTGAGGCAGCCGGACGGGCCCCGGAGTGGGGCGCGGAGCCTGGGGGGCGGGGGTCTGGCCCCGGAGCCGCCGCAGGAGAGGGCGGGCGAAAGGGAAGGCGAGAGTGATGGTCGGGGCGGGAGAGAGACGCGGGCGGCCCAGCCCGGCCAAGGGATCGAGGCAAGGCCGGCCTAGGACCTGGATTCAAATCCTGCCCCTTGCCCTGATTCCCCGGGTGACCTTGGGCAAGTCACCCGAGCTCTCAGTTTTCCCGGGTGTAGAACGAGCGCGTCGGACCGAGAGACCTAGAAGGCGCCTCTCACCGAGGACCAAACATCCAGAGTTCCAATGTTTTAGTAACTTACGGACGCTATTGACGCTGTTGGTTTTAATGAATTGCTTTTTTTCTCCTTGTTTGGGAATAATAAGGGATCTAACGAGGGGAAAGTATGTACGTGCTCAGAAATCAAGGTGAGGCAAAAGAAAATATGGCGATTAAAAACTTAAAATTCCCGAATTTGTTCACTTGAAACATGATTTTAAGTGTCTTACTAAGACAACTTGCATTGGGCGAAAAGCATGTGGTTAGAGGATCAGGGAACCTGGTTTCTAATGTGCTGTTGTCCCTCCGTGCCTTTGAGCAAGCCCCTTTGTCTCTCTGCGCCTTAGTTTCCTCACCTGTAAAATGAGGGGGGTGAAGGTTTCATCCAGTTCTTCCGTGATTTCGACATGTGCCCCGTTATTTTGTGAGCCCTCCTCTTCCGAGGGTCCGTGTGTCTCACTATCACTGCGTATTTAGTGTCTCTGGATAGAATGACTGGGGAAGAATCAGGTGGAGCATCCCATGAAACCTGTAAATGACCAATTTCTCCAAAGAGCTGCGTTTGTACTTAGATGAATCGCTTTGGTGAGCGTATCAGCTCAGTGGGTTGTTAAGAAAGTGTGGAATTGACAGAGTTGTTACTTTGTAAGATGTTGACACAAGGCATTGCTTACGAGAAATGATTAAATGAGCTTTTTGATTTTAGTCTTCATTTTGGAATTTACATTTAAGTGAAAAGTGCCTATAGAATTTGAAGACAGTATGTATAAATGGAGAAGAAAATGTTTGCTGCAAAATTAACCTGGAAAAAAAAAACTCTCTTGGAGAGTGGAGGGGGCGGGAGGGAAGAGGGGAGCAGGAACCAGTTGTGAATTTTAAGGTACCTGACATAGGTGTCTACCTACTTTATTGTATGTGGATTTTCTTTAAAGCCATGATATGCTAATTGCTATAGTTCTTTTAATAGTTCAAGGAACATCGATCAGATGCCCACTATGTGCAGGGCATTATAGTAGACACTAAGAAATATGCCATTATGGCATGATCCCTGTCTTTTGGGAGTTTATATTCTAGTAGGGTTTATGTCACATACAGAAATAATATACACAGTAGGGGAGAAGGGACTGTGATTCAGCTATAAGGAACTTCTGGATGAGGGAACTACTAATTCAGATCAACATCTTCTCTGCTTTTGTGGTGTTAGAAAATTTCCTGGAGCAACTCTCCTTATTAAAGCAGGGTCCAGGGATCCTTAGGGTTCCCTGAGACCCTTTCAGGGGTTAAAGTGATGAAGTTAAAACAATTTTCATAATAATACTAAGGCATTTTAATTTTAGTATGGTAAATACTAGTAGCTGTAGACCCTGTCAACAAAGCTCTTTGAGGCCTTCAGTAATTTTTGAGAGTGTGAAGGGGTCCTGAGACCAAAAAGTGTAAGAACCCAGACCAAGAACTTTGCTTAGATTAAGTGACTTGTCTAGGATCTCACAGATAGGTCAGTTAGGCTCTGATCCTTTATCCACTGCACTGCCTCTCAGTACACACTAATAATTGGTAAAAGGAGAAGAGCAATGCAGGTGCCAATTTTTTTTTTTTTTGAGATGTGGGCTTGGAAAGGGCATCACTGAGTTGGGGAGATGGGGAAGATTGTATGAGGAAGATCAAATTTGGTCTGGCCTTAAAAAGATGAGCTGGATGGCAGCAAGTAGAATGGTAATGCCTGTTCTCAGCTGGTAGAAATTAAAGTGAAGCGAGTTTCATGGTCTATTTTTGAGTCCTTTTAGGCCACATTAGCACCAGCCTAGGAAAGGTGTACTAAAATTTATAGTGGTTGGACAAGAAAACGCTACTTTGGGATAGTCAATCTTTTTCAAAAAATCCTTCCTTTTTTACTTTGATTAATTTTATACAGTATCCCTCATGTACCCATTTGCATGGTCTGCTTAAAAGAAATCTTCCTGGCATTCTCACTACTCTTCAAACAATCTCCATATTTAATGGGTTTATACACTATTTCTTCTGTGTTGAATTTTGTATTTCTCTATCCTCTTTTGTTTTTCCATCTTTTTCTTTGTCATGAGTTCCACTCTATCCCTTCTCTCCTCCCAATGCAGACAAGCCAGATTAAAATGTAGTTAAGAAATATTTATAGATAATATTTCATTTAAAAACTGAGTCCATATGTGGCCTTCAGGGATATTTACTTTCATATTGGTAGTTCTCATTTCTCTTTGAGCTTGACACTCCTGCTCTTGATGACCCTTTCCATCAGATAGTATTGGCAGTAACAATCTTCCTGTCAGGGGTTGAAACTAAGGAGAGCAGGGCCAGGGGCCAGGAGGTATCCATCCCTCTTTGAGAGGGAGGGGATGGAACTGAAATTGAACAAGAGGGACCAGCCTGCTAGGGCACAGTCCCAAGTCTCTATAGAGAACAACAGAGGGAAAATGCTGCCCCCACCCAAAAGAAAAGATTGAGGTGAAATCACACAGTGATTGTGGAAAAAAGAAATGCTGCATTTACAAAAATCATTATAAGTCCACACTTATAAGGACTTGAACTATTGCAGATAGCTGAAGGACTAAAGTGATGTAAAAGGTGGGGGGGGTGGGGGAGGAGGGGAACCATCTTGAAAAACAGTACTGTTTCTAGTAGCTGAAATCGGTAGCTGAAAATATTTACCTTGTTATTAGTAATTATCTTTTAATATCTCAAGAAAGTCTCTTTGTGAGAGGAAGTATCTTATACAACTTTCTCCCAGCTGGAGATATGAAAACCTGAAAAAGAAAAATTTAAGGAGAAACCTTTAGTTTTTTTTTGTTTAAATCTGACCCCAAGTCATTTATTCTGCCTCTTTTTCCTCAACTGTAAAATGAAAATAATGATAGAATCTGTCTCCCAGGATTATTTGAGGATCCAGTGAGATAATATTTATAACATATTCTATTAAAGATAATTATTTATATTTATAAATATTTATAAAGCACATTGCCTGACATACATTAGACACTTAATAAATGCTTACTCCCTTCCCTCCTGATTTTTTGGAAGGGAGCTCCCAAAATACCAACTTTCAAATTTCCTTGACCACCTCTAGTCCTGGAATAGAGGCAGGAGCAATGTTTAGATCCACTTCCACCTAACTCTTAGATTAGTGAGAAAGCGTTTTTGGAATTTTGACTTGACTATGTTCATGGTTTTATGACTTTCTCCTGAGAATTCTAGGTTGTACGTATTTTTCCCTATTTGAAATAAATTGAAGAATTTTTATTTTGTCATAATATAGATTTCTTCAACCCTTTGAGACAGTTGGAGACACCTGGGGTATAGTGAAACCAGAGTTGGGAACCACTTGTTCTCTACCTTATCAGTTGATTCCAGGAAGATGACCTGCATCTCACCATAACACTTAGGAATACATGTGATACTGAATCTTATCCTGTAAATTGACATTCCAAAAAAGGTAGCTGTCCCTTTACTTGTTTTAAAAGATGATACACTTATATTTTAAAATTTAATTTTTAGTTTTTGATTTGATCAACAAAGATATAATGGGATTAAATATTAACTATTTTAATAACTTGTTCTCTGTTTTACTAAATGTTACTATTTTATTCTTTTAGGATGGCTTTGAATAAATCAATGCATGCAAGAAACAGGTACAAGGATAAGCCTCCTGACTTTGCATATCTGGCATCCAAGTACCCAGATTTTAAGCAGCACGTCCAGATAAATCTGACTGGAAGAGTGAGGTAGGTCAGGAGGCCAACAAGGTTTATTTGATTTATATGGGATCCTGGTGATACATAATTCAGATATGGTATACATTGGAGATGAGGAGACATTATGGGTATGTACCAAGGCCATCATGTATATGATTGGAAGGGAGGGAGCATCCAGGATCGTTTCTCGGGGAGAAGAGGTTGGCTGAAGCTGGAGATGTGTGTTTTAGAACATCCTGTATCATAGTAGTAGACATTGCACAAGAAGATCCTACTCCTCTCTCTTTTTATCTGCAAGCTAAATGGGAACATCAGGAACTACTGCTTTTTGTCCCTGGTAGCTATGTAGTGATTAGAAATGTGAGGCTTTCACGCCTGTGGGTGGAATCCTGGGGGTGGTGGTGGCAGTGGCTGCTGCTGTAGGAGAGGTGTGGTGCTGTTGTTTCTGGTGGTGGTAGGGGAGGGAGAAATGACATCTATGGAAGATTCAGCTACCCAGTCCGCTTGTTCCTCATAGCAATAGTAGTTTCTCTTTCCTCTCCCTCTATATTATGAGACATCGGGGAGTCTGGGAGCTGAATTGGCACTTTCCTAGGAGGATGACCATTGTGCTTTTTCTCCAAGGGACTGGTAAAGGAAAAACTAGGGATTTCCTAAAGTTCGCCTCGAGGTTGTGGAATTTAGGAATAGGGACAAGACTGCCTCATTCCCTCTCCATCTCACTTGTCCATTCACAGTTTGGAGGACTCTACATGTTCCAAAAAACCCAGATATATAAAATGTCAATGGTCTTTGTAGAGGGGTGAGTGGGTCTTCAGATGAACAGCACCAAGAACAAAGTTGTAAGAGTTTTGAGGCCACCCTGAAAGACAGCAGAGCTTAATGAAAAGTGTTTACTTTGTGGTCAGAAGAGAAGTGGGTCAGAATCCTATCTTGGACACCATGTGACTAACAGGTCTCTTGATCCCCTGGGTCTCAGGCTCCCCCAATGGTAAAAATGGGGGAACTTCTTTATTGTGAAAAGCAGATTCGACAATGAATGGAAAGTATTTTGTAAATCCTAAAGCATATTATAAATGTCAGCATTTTTTTCCTTTGGCCTTCTCACCTTTGCATGTTTTCTTTTCTAGGCATTGAGATAAGGAGAATGGAGGGAAATCTCATTTATATCCTAGCTTTTTCTTTATCGGTCTTTCAGGAAAACCTAGATCCTTTGTTTTTCTTAAATTCACCTAGATTCAATGCTGTCACCAACCATATGTTCACAATTCTCAGGAGATTATTTCATTTGGTTCAGTTCAAATGTTTATTAAGTACTAAGAATAGAATGTCCTTGAGTGTAGGTATTATTTTCTTTTTTGTTTTCCTAATACCGAGTAGTGCATATAGTAGGCACTTTATAAATTCTGATTGATTAATTTCCTCAGGGGCAGTCAAGTCTTTAAAGCACCATTCTGACTCCTGCCTTTATGAAGTTAAGATATTATCTCCATTTTCCAGATCAGGGTTTTGAAACTCCGAATAGAGGAGAAAAGGGGGTGTGGGGAATGACTAAGGCATGAGAAGGAAGGGAGTCTGGCGTGTGTGGTGCTATGAGACATGACCAAAGAGTCAGCAGCAGGTGGACTAGTGATTGATTGTTCATGCCCAAGCTAAGCATCCATGGCAGGTTAGCAACGATGAAACTATTCTGTTCTTAGCTGGAGGAGAATGGATATGAGAAAGCAAGTTGGGACGCTGAGGTCTGGGTACAGAGGTGACCAGGTGACTGCCCATGGGTGTGAACCTGGGATTGTAGGGAAGGTCCTCCAAGTTAGCCCACTGCCTTGTGCTGAAAATACCATCACTAAAGTGAGTGATGCAGCTCTTGTGAGTTAGAAACTGAGGTCTAGAGATGTAGGCCATCTATCCAGTTTGTATCAAAGCTAAAATTAGAACTTGGCACCAGTACATGCACATACTACCTCCAGAATGGCAATTCATTAGCCACCTTATCTGAAGGTAGTACTACCATTTCACCCTTGGTAGGAAATCTGCCCACCCCTGCAGTCGACATTCTTGCCTGGTTACTCTTGAGAGTATGCGTTTGTCTCTCCTATCCTAGTCAATATTTTGCATTCTATCTATTGACTAGAAAGAAGGTGCATAAGTTATCCAAGCCAGTAATGAACTTGGTCTTTTGGGCCAAGTACTGGGCTAGAAGCTTGGAATACAAAGACAAAAATGAAACAACTCCTGACATCTCTAAGCTTAATCAGCAGCATTGATGCTGTACAAGTAGGACACGAACACCTGTCCTGGTATTCTTCAGTGGACCATCTACCATGACATCAGCTAGCCCACGGAAGCACTGACAGATAGGTAAAGAGAATTTTTTATTTTCCCTGAGTTTGTTTCCTACCTCTTACATTTCCATCTGTGATGTATATAGAGACTACAGAGTCAATCCACAATTGAGTCCCTTGAATTTCAGTAGCTCAAACTGTGGCTTTCTGTGAGGCGTGAGATGGAATCCCATCAGCCATGCATGATCTGTTTCATTCTTTTGATTGTTCCCCTCTATGTCCTCAGGTGCTCATGGTTATTGTTGATAATAGTGTCACGACTGGGGTGACTTCTGTATCATCTTGATAAGCAGTTTCATTTCTGTGGTGGAGTGAGGTTGACTATTTTGAGCTTTTCCTGTTTTGATGGAGAGGTCAGAGGGGCTAATGTGAACTATCAGAGTCTGCTGTGGTGATGGTGAGGACTGGAGCAAAGGGTTGGAGTACATGGGGTGGAACTTTAGCCAGAGGGAAAGGGACTGAGGATGGCTCTGTGTGTGTGTGTGTGTATGTGTATACATGCGTGCACACCTGGGAGGTGGTATTAAGATCAATAGCTCATTTCTAATATTCCAGCCTCTTCCCTGCCCCTGCTCCTGCTCTGGTCCTGGGAAAAATGACCTATTCCTAACTTAGCTTGTTTTCATTATTTACTAAAATGTTATGAGCAGCTTTTGTTTTTATATCACCTTTATTTCCAGATATATTCACCCTCCTCTGCCATTGAGCAGTCCTTTATAACAAGAAATAAAGACAGAAAGGAAAAGAGAAAAGAGTGTAGTTTAGCAAAAATAATAATGTCCGATGAGACTGACAGTGCTTACAGCATTTCACAGGCTCAGCAGCCCTCTGCGAAGGCAGCAGGGAGGGCACTGGCTTTCTCTATGGAATTAGCTTGGCTATCATAATAATCCACCATTCAAGGCTTTGGTTGTTGTTTTTTTTTTTTACGTGGTTGTCACAGTCTTACTGTTTTCCTTGTCCTGCTTCTTCTACTCTGCATCAGTTCATATAAGACTTCTTAATCTTCTTTGAATTTTGAGACTTCTGTTCCTTTATATTCACTTACTGCTTTGTTTAACCATTCCCCAGTTGGTGCACCCCTACTTTGTGTCCAGTATTCTTCTACCACAAAAAATGGTTTTATAAATAATTTTGGTATAAGTGGGACTTTTTTTTAACCTTCATGGAGAGAGAGAGAGAGAGAGAGAGAGAGAGAGAGAGAGAGAGTGTGTGTGTGTACACACATAGATACACACATGTGTATGTATAGCATATATTCAAAGGGAATGAACATGTTAGTCACTTCTTGAGCATAACTCCAAATTATTTTCTGGAATGGTTGTACTAATTCTTAGCTCCACCAAGAGTATTTTAGTTTGCCTATCTTTCCCCGGTCCCTGCAATGTTTATTTCTACCTTTTATTGTCCTTGACACCTTGCTGGGTGTGAAGTAAAACTCAGAGTTGTTTTGGTTTATATTTCTCTTCTTAGTGATTTGGAGCAGTCTTTCATATGGTTGTTAGTAGTTTGCAGTTCTTCTTTTGAGAATTGTTGTTTGCTTTAACCACTATCCATTAGGGAATGATTCTTGTTCCAACGTAGGTGTGTTAATTTCTTAGATCTTTAATATCAGGCCCTTATCTGAGACATTAAATGCAAAGGATTTTTATTCCTTAATTATCAACTTCCTTCATCCTGAATATATTGATTTTGTTCTTGCAAGTGCTTTTCAACCTCTTATAATTGAAATTATTATATCTTCTGTGTTTGCCTTGAACTCTTGTTTGATTAAGAACTATCCCCCTAGACATAGCTGTGAAAAGTACCTGATCTAGTTCTCTTCCAATTTTTTTTATTGGTGTAGTAAATGATTTGGATCCCAATTCAGTTCAGATCCTTAGGTGGTTTTTTTTTCTGGCCATTTCTTTGACTTTCACAAATTGCCCTTTTGCACAGATTTGCAAAGGCAGAATGACTTTTGAGATGTGTGTGGGAACAGTTAGGATAATATGTATGCCTTTTAAATTGTAGACACCTGGCTTATGGCCATAAGTAAAACTTGGATATGGTCTTACTTTTCCTATGATGGAGAAAGGACTGAGAGTTTGCAGTTGGCTTTCAGCTCCTGCCGGTGCCCTGGGCTTTGATATTTGGGCAGCTTAGAAGATTCCCCAAGTTGGCTGGTTTGTGCTTCTCTAGATCTTAACTATTTGGAGGTGTTCTTCCTTTGACAGTCCAATGTATTTTGCTTCTGATTAAAGGAATTCTGATGTCAGTAGGATGGTAAGAAATACTTTCACCTCACAGATTTATTTAGATCAAAGCAATCAATGGTTTTTCCAAGACTGAAAGAAAAAAAAAGTAAACGAACATTTCTAGATTTTTCAGCTGCTTAATTTTCAGATCGAAAAAATTAGACCGTATGGCTTAGAATATACCACACAATTAAAACCTTTAACATTGGAATGTGTTACTTTGAACTACAAGAAAAATAATGTATTTTGAACAATTTTTCTTACACTCATTCACTTTTCCTTTTGGGAATGCTCCTTTTCCAAGGCTTTCTGGGAATAAAAAAACACAACAGAGACATCTGATGTGAATCATTGATTCTATAGGAACTTTTTATATTCCTTCTCTAACCTGCTTTGCTGACATAGGTGATGGACTGAGGTTTCAGCTTTATTCATTACCTTCAGCTTTAAAGGTAGCTGCATATTGAGTAGTTCAGAGAAACAGAATTATTCCAAAAACAAAATCACTTCATCTGCATTTATCTCTGTTCATGGAATTCACCATCCCTCATTACTTAGCCCCGAGGCTCTAGAAACAGTTTTGATTTCTTTTCCTTTTACCTTCCACATTTAGTCAGTTGCTACGTCTTTCAGATTCTCACTTTACACTCATCTTGTCTTTTCTGTTCCCCTGCTATATCTGAGTTCAGGACTGGGGCCCTTTACACCTGGGTTACTGGAATCATCTCCTAACTCATTAGAGTCTTCTGGTATCTGTCCAACAGAACAAGATTAATCTTCCTGAAGCATAGTTTTCTTTATGTCGCATCCCAGCTCAAAATTTTTTTTAATTGATTCCTGAATGCTTACTGAATGCAATTCAGCCTGGTATTTAAGGATTTCCACGTCCCTAGTCTTCCTTTCTAGCCTTATCTCTACTTGTCTATGTCCCTCTGCTCCTCTAAAATCATCTTATTCATTGTTCTCTAAATACACTCAGTACTTTTCCATGTCTTATTCCTATTACCTTTAATCCCCTTCACCACCTTCTCTGCCTTTTGAAAGCCTCCCTTTTGGGGCGGAGCCAAGATGGTGGCTGGAAAGCAGGGACTTGCATGAGCTCCCTGCCGAGTCCCTCCAAAAACCTATAAAAAATGGCTCTGAGCTCTCAGAACTGCAAGAGGAGAGGACACAGTATCCGGGGCGGAGCCAACACGGCAGCTGGAAAGCAGGGACTAGCGTGAGCTCCCTGCCGAGTCCCTCCAAAAACCTATAAAAAATGGCTCTGAACCAATTCTAGAACTGCAGAACCCACAAAATAGCAGAGGGGAGCAGGGCTGTAGCCCAGGACAGCCTGGATGGTCTCTGGGTGAAGTCTATCCCACATGGAGCTGGGAGCGGAGCAGAGCAGAGCCCAGCATGGGCGGCGAGGGCCAACCAGACCAGGACCCAGCGGAGCATGCCATAGCGCCCAGAATCAGTGAGCTGCAGCAGTTACCAGAATTCTCAACCCACAACACCAAAGACAACAGAGAAGGTTAGTGGGAAAAGCTGCGGGAATGGAAGGAGTTTGAGGTTTGGCTACCACCCTGGGGGCAGCAGAGGTGGGGCACCTACAGAACTACAGCTGCAGTTGCTTCCAGCCCCAGGCTTACTTGGTGGGAGGAATTAAGTGGCGGATCAGAGCAGGAGTGAAGAGCCTGCTGAAGATCTAAGTCCAGTCCAGGTTGGGGGTTCTTGGGGAAGGAGTGCTGGTGTGGCAGAGCTGGCTCATCCCCCAAGCTTGGAACATAGTTCTCTTAACTCTGCAAGCTGTCATACCCCGACAAAAAACTCAGGGGTCAAGTTAGTTGGCTGGGAACATGACCAGGCAGCAAAAACGCATCCAGATTCAGTCTCAGACATTGGAATTTTTCTTTGGTGACAAAGAAGACCAAGACATACAGCCAGAAGAAGTCAACAAAGTCAAAGAGCCTACAACAAAAGCCTCCAAGAAAAACATGAACTGGTCTCAGGCCATGGAAGAGCTCAAAAAGGATTTGGAAAAGCAAGTTAGAGAAGTAGAGGAAAAATTGGGAAGAGAAATGAAAAGGATGCGAGACAACCATGAGAAACAAGTCAATGACTTGCTAAAGGAGACCCAAAAAAATACTGAAAAATTAACTGAAGAAAACAACACCTTAAAAAAAAGACTAACTCAAATGGCAAAAGAGCTCCAAAAAGCCAAAGAGGAGAAGAATGCCTTGAAAGGCAAAATTAGCCAAATGGAAAAGGAGGTCCAAAAGACCACTGAAGAAAATACTACCTTAAAAATTAGATTGGAGCAAGTGGAAGCTAGTGACTTTATGAGAAATCGAGATATTATAAAACAGAACCAAAGGAATGAAAAAATGGAAGACAATGTGAAATATCTCATTGGAAAAACCACGACCTGGAAAATAGATCCAGGAGAGATAATTTTAAAATTATTGGACTACCTGAAAGTCATGATCAAAAAAAGAGCCTAGATATCATCTTTCAAGAAATTATCAAGGAGAACTGCCCTGATATTCTAGAGCCAGAGGGTAAAATAGAAATTGAAAGAATCCACTGATCACCTTCTCAAAAAGATCCCAAAAAGAAAACTCCTAGGAATATTGTTGCCAAATTCCAGAGCTCCCAGATCAAGGAGAAAATATTGCAAGCAGCCAGAAAGAAACAATTTGAGTATTGTGGAAAAACAATCAGGACAACACAGGATCTAGCAGCTTCCACATTAAGGGATTGAAGGGCTTGGAATATGATATTCCGGAGGTCAGTGGAGCTAGGATTAAAACCAAGAATCACCTACCCAGCAAAACTGAGTATCATGCTCCAAGGCAAAATATGGATTTTCAATAAAATAGAGGACTTTCAAGCTTTCTCAGTGAAAAGACCAGAGCTGAATAGAAAATTTGACTTTCAAACACAAGAATCAAGAGAAGCATGAAAAGGTAAACAAGAAAGAGAAATCATAAGGGACTTAACTAAAGTTGAACTGTTTTGTTTACATTCCTACATGGAAAGATGATGTGTATGATTCATGAGACCTCAGTATCAGAGCAGCTGAAAGGAATAAGCACATATATACATACGTGTGTGTGTGTGTATACATATGTGTATGTAGGTGTATGTATATATATATATATAGACAGGGCACAGGGTGAGTTGAATACAAAGGGATAATATCTAAAAAAATAAAATAAAATTAAAGGATAAGAGAGGAATATATTGAGAGAGGGAGAAAGGGAGAGATAGAATGGGGTAAATTATCTCTCATAAAAGTGGCAAGAAAAAGCAGTTCTATAGGAAGGGAAGAGGGGGCAGGTGAGGGGGAATGAGTGAATCTTGCTCTCATCGGATTTGACCTGAGGAGGGAATACCATACACACTCAATTGGGTGTCTTACCCCACAGGAAAGAAGGAGGAAGAAGATAAAAAAGGGGGAGACGATAGAAGGGAGGGCAGACAGGGGGAGGAGGTAATCAAAAACAAACACTTTTGAAAAGGGACAGGGTCAAGGGAGAAAATTCAGTAAAGGGGGATAAGTTAGGAAGGAACAAAACATAGTCTTTCACAACATGAGTATTATGGAAGGGTTTTACATAATGATAAGCATGTGGCCTATGTTGAATTGCTTGCCTTCTTAGGGAGGATGGACGGGGAGGGAAGAAGGGAGAGAATTTGGAACTCAAAGTTTTAAAAACAGACATTCAAAAACAAACAAAAATAGTTTTTGCATGCAACTAGGAAATAAGATACACAGGCAATGGGGCGTAGAAATCTATCTTGCCTACAAGAGAAGAAGGGAAAGGGGGATGGGAGGGGAGTGGGGTGACAGAAGGGAGGGTTGACTGGGGAACGGGGCAACCAGAATATACACCATCTTGGAATGGGGGGGAGGGTAGAAATGGAGAGAAAATTTGTAATTCAAACTCTTGTGAAAATCAATGCTGAAAACTAAATATATTAAATAAATTAAATTTTAAAAAAAAGCCTCCCTTTCCTCAAAGGCCCACTTCAGCAGTTACATTTGTGATGAAGCCTTTCCTGATTTCTCTTGTGCCCCTAAATTGGATGTGATTGCTCCCTCCCCATCATAACACTTTTTCTTCATACCTCTCTTCTGGCACTTACAGTCTGCTCTGTGTCCTGCTTGTTTATGTACTTTATCTGATTTTACTACCAGATTGTAAGCTTTTTGAGGGAAGATACCTGTTTCTTTGTCATTGCTCTAACCTCTGTAGTGCTCAGCTCAGGACTTTGCGCATAGTAGGTGTAGGAAATATTTATTGAATTGAATCTATTGAAGATACTTTTTAACCTTCATGTCATTTGAATGAATATCCAACTGAAATACAAAAGCTTCGTAATATTGGAGCTTCCGCAGGAACAGTCTGTAAAACTGCTTTTTTTTTGAGAGAGAGAGAGAGATCCTGTTGTTTTGTTTCTTTAAATAAGCTACAAGCATTCCCCAGCACAATGTTCTGTGGTGTGTGCCATCTGGATCTGCTCAGATGACCTGCATAAATATTGGAGACTCTTTATGCATCTGGAAAGGGATAAGAAGCTTTCAGGTATGTGTAAGAAGAGGGACAGGGATGCGTGGAGCAGCTTGTAGGACTGAAGAGCAAGTGAAGAATGAGAAGTGGGCTATCCTGGATGGTAAGGTGGCTGAAGTGATTCTGTAAGACCAGACCTGAGTGGTAGGAAGACTGGAAATAAGCAGAAAGTATCTTTATGCTTTTTAGTTGCTGGAGTTTCCCCCTTTAACCTTCTTAAACACGTTTTGTAACTTTTGGAGCTAAACAATCCTTCTCAGGAAGTAATCCATGGGGCAAAATGGCATCTCCTGTCCCTGGCCCCATTCTACAAATGCTGCGCTGCCTGCGCCCACAGTACAAATTCATGACCTTGGTTCCCAAGAAAGGATAGGAAGAGGGACCGGGCACTTCACTGTGGCCCAGGCCCCACTGTGGGGGGAGAAGAATTCAGCCAATACTTTGTCCATGGTGATTTTAGAGAAGCCTTGCTTTAGCAAGGATTTTTGTCCAAAAGTTCAGTAATATATTGAATTAAACATAAACTAGGGCAAATAAAAAAATCCAAATTCGGTTACAGAATTGATCATAAGAGTTCTCTGACACTGTAGGCCTGTCAGTAGGAGTGCTAAGATGCTGCTAACCAAGATTGGCTCTTTCTCCTGTCATGAAGAATGTATTTAATTGTGCAAATCTTTATTAAATGCCTACCCTGTGGATAATCCTGTGCTGGAGATGCTGTGGAACTTTGATGGATGCATGGACTCGTGGATGTGGGGGCTCCTTTTACACTCCCCATGGCCCCATTGGGTCTGTGGGAATCTCATTCCTGTCCTTCCATAAATCCCCCATAGAAGACTTCCCCAGCAGTGGAGGCCTTTCCCCAGATCTTTGACTGTTTCTTGGCTAAGAATGCATGGCTCAGGTTGTCTGCCCAATGTTACCTGTCACTCACCGCATGCTCCCTATCTGGTGATACAGTTCCCGGATAGTTTTCTCCTTTACGCCATTCCTGATCGCAGACCATTCCAAGTAATTGGTTGCAGCCTAATATGCCTAGCATATTTAGCGTATCTGGCAGTCTTTCTATTGCCATTTAGACTACCTTCGAGTTGAATTATTTGGAGATTGTCGCATCTTGTTATTTGTAACCTTATGGCACTATTGGAATAATGTGTATTACAAGGTGGGTTTTTGTGGGGAGTAGCCACTTGGGATTATTCTAAGTGCTGCACAGTTTTCCAGACATAATTCCTGCCATGCTGGCAGTGAGGACTGGCCTGTGGTTTGTCATTGTTCACAACATTGTTCACTTCCTCAAGTCAAGTTGTCTCTGGGCCTCGGGCGAGCTGTGTGTGCCTGGAAGGGGGAGGAAGGGATGTGGGGAAAAGGGCAGCCCCTGTGGAACTCTGAATGGTGCTGGACAGCTTAGATACCAAGCTCATCTGGAGAACCTGCTGCCACTTTGGCTAAGGCACCCTAGATTGATTGAGCCTTCTCCCAGTACAAAGTTGGCAGGTTATTGGACTTTCCAGCCTTATGTACACCCACCATATATAGGATCCTGAGGTCAGAGCCCATCTCTTGTGACCTTTTACTTTAGGTGTGAGTCTGAGTCTCCTCATAGTACCCATTGACCAAATGTCTCAGAACCAACAATTAAAGAAAAAAATTATAGGTGCTTAACCGTGATTTCACAGGGAAGACATGACAGTGGAATCAATAACATTTAATTCTCGCCACATGTTCTATATTAACAGTTTATTCAGGGGGGCAGGGTAAGTCAAGGGTTGCTTTAGCTTCCAGGAGTTCCCCTAACATCCTTCATGGCCAGGAAAGTTTTCCCTCTTGTCAAGCCTAATCCTTCCTAGTGCATGAAACCCACCCTTTCTCTGTGGTTCTGTACTTTTTGTGGAGACAGACTGGCTTCGTAATCACTTTCCACTTTGTATATTTGTCATTCTCTGCATTGCTCGAGTGTTCATTTCAGAGTTTATTTCAGTAAACATTTATCAGTATCTGATATGTGCCCTGAACTGTGTTAAGTGTTGGAATTGTAATGCCAGAAACTAAAAATCAGTCCTTGCCCTCAAGGGATTTACATTCTTTCAGCCTAGTTTGTCAGAACCTTTTCCTTGATTTAGCTGTTTCACATATATCAAAATAAACCTTTTATAGTAGGCCTGGCTAATAAAAGCAGGAAAATTCATATTAGACCACCCACTAGTCCTTTAGAAGAGGTAGTAGCTTCATTCTTTGGGGAGGTAGGTGGGGAGCATGGGGCAAAGAAAAAAAAGAAAAAAATTTCTCTTCTGAATGAGGCATAAAAACTGCCTGGGGTAGTGTAGACCTGAAAGCTCTTCATTTACTTGTGTGTGGAGATATGGGAACTACCGTGTAACAATTGTGTCTGACTGCAGCAATTAGATGCTTAAGTCTATGAGCTTGTTGACAGTAACTCAGAAAAGAATGGTAACCCATGGGGGCATCTCCTACCATTCACCCAGCCCTGGCCAACTGTGGGAAAGATAGGAAGGTATGACTTAATTGATTTCCAGGAGCCTACTGACCCAGCCCCTGCAGCTTTTTTTTTTTTTAAGTGCCCCGGAGGGTTGTTTAATGCAGTTTGGCAGCTACCATTTTTAGCTCCTTAGTGATATTCTAATGAACTGAAGGGAGTGGGGTAGGAGGTGGAACAGGAATCTGAGAGTGGCCTTGGCTTATGACTTGGGGTACAGTTTCCACAGTATTATAGTGATTGTCATATTTTCCTTGGATAACAGAAATGCAGATTGTCTAGAGGTACCTCCATACTTGGAATATTACTAAAGCAAGTCCTTAATTTTTAAATGAAATTTTTTGTTTTTATTTCACCTAAATTTGCTTCACTGTCTCTCCCCTTCCCTCCTCCAAGCCACCCCTTATCACAAAGAATATTTTTTTAAAAGAAAAGAAGAAAAAAATAAGCAAATTAGACCAATATATTTTTTAAAAATCTGAATACGTGCAGTATTCCCATACCTGTGGACTTCTCACTTTTGCAAATGAGTGGGATGGGAATATTTTCTCATATTTCTACTTTGGGGCATGGAAATACTCTTAAGGAAATACTGACACAGGAGATTCTGTTGACAGTAAGTTACTTTGTGATAAGCAATAGAGATTGATTCCAGCTAACTTTAGTTCCTTTGATTCTCTTCTTTAAATATGTGATAAAAAATGGCTTCAAACCCCAGAATGAGTGATCATAATTACCAGGCTTGGTCCCAAAGAAAAGTAGTGGGGGACTCTGAGGATGGGATGTTGTTAGACATGGTCAGTGGGATATTTGGTTTTGCTGAGTGAAGAATAATATGAACAAAAGGCATACATACAAAGAAAATGGAAGTCCCGTGTGTAGGTAGTTGGGCCGTTTGGGGGTTCATTTGATAAAAACACTTCATGTTCTACTGGTGCTGTTAGAAGGTTGGAATTTGTCCCACAGAAAGACAAATCTTAAATATTACACTAGCATCCTCATTTTCTTGGAAGGGGAAGATGATGCACATTTTGGAATTGAAGCCCATGGATTGGTGCTTTGTTTATTTTTACCCACCTGTCTTCAGTTATTGGATAATTGTGAGAGACCAGACTTAGTGTTTAGCACCAGCCTCTGCTAAGTGCTTTGTACTTTGTGGTATTTAGAGTGTATTTCTTTGCTAATAAATAGTGTGCTGTGTTGCCAAACAATCCAGGGTGAATGTATCTCTATGTAGGCTTTCCCTGAATGGTAAGAATGATCTCTATGTAAACAGTGGTTTGAGTCGAAGAACTAGGGAAGCCTTAATCACATTGCTGGTAGTGTCGACCCACATGTCTCATGAAACAGGGTAATTAATGTTTAAGTGCTGCAGGGTTATCTTCAGGTGACTGCTGTCACTCTTGGAAGTATTGCCAGGCTTCATTCACTTAAGCAGTATCTGGCTGGCTGCTTCTTGCCATAGGAGGCCAGCTGATTCACACTGGCATTTTCAGATCCGTTTTCTGGCATGGTCTGTGCCTATTTCTGTTCTTCCCAGTTCCCTCCTCTCCTGAGCACAACTATTCTTGAATGTAGGGCCATCTGTACTGAACTTGACTAAAGAAAGACCTTTGAATATCTGAATGTTCTTTACTCTGAGGAGCAGGATTGAAGTGGGCTAGAGTAATGGGGGGGAAGGGATGTAGACATCGGGGAAGGCCAGCCTATCTTGTGCCTTAATTACTGGCTTAAAAATAAACTGGTCCAGTTTAGTTCATTATTTTCCCCTAGGTACATGATGTGTTTCATCTTTCTTAGAAAAGACATTTATAGGAAGACTTCACACTTTCAAACATCACAGGGTCACATTTAATCATTTGTGACCTTGAGGAGAGACTTCTTATGATGAAATGATAGCTGAGTAAAGGAGAAGACTGAGTGCATAGCCTATAGACAGAGCTATCTTTAATTGAACAGTTAAAATAGAGAGGGTAATAATTTTTCTCCTTTATTTCTCTTTTGTTGGTGATGAATTAAAAACCCGTCCAAAGAAACTTAATCTAATCTTGACTGATTTTTAGTGTGGCCAAGGAAGGTCCATTTGATTCTTACCTTGCCAGTTTATGAGGATTTGGGGGGGGGGCAGGGTCCTTGGATTGCCTTAGTTTAAGAAAACGGTCATTTAGTGATCATTCTGCATCGTCTCAGAAATTGAGCATAATTTTGCTTTGCTTTCTTGTAATATGATTCATTTAATCACTTGCTTGATTGAGCTGTGTGGGTGTTGAGGCATAAAAAGATGCTGAGATTTAAAGTCTTTTTTTCCTCAGAGAGTTGGTTGAGGAGCACCTGCTTTTACCAAGTTCATACTCATCCTTTTTCTTTTGTCTTTTTTATAACTCCTTACAAAGCCTCAGTAGATGGGCGGGGGTACGTATTTGAAAAAAAAATGTGTTGTACTTCTTTTATTTGGACTTTCATATTCTGCCTCTGAAAAGAATTCCCCAAAGTGTTCCACTTCAGAAATGTTAACTCCTTGTTATCTTTGAGGTGGGAGAGAGTCATGAGATAAGACAGTTTTGAGGTTCTTTGTACTTGTCCTTAGACGGACCATGTGTTAGGTCTTTTGTTGTATTTATGACCAAATGATTTTTTAAAATTCCAAATCTGACATCTTTGATCCTTGAACAATAATTGTCTTTGTATTTGTATTTTCTTTTTATTTGCTTATTGTAGGAAGTAATGAGGTAGCATGATAAAATGGGTAGCTGCTGTAGAGCAAGTAAAGCCCATTCCTTTTACTGTTCTTGGATGATGGTGTCATAGTGAGTTAACCCTACAGGCCTTTCTTTCTGTATATAAACACATACCTCTTGTGTGGGATGAGTGAAGACCTCTCATAAAAGGGAACAAATTAAATAAATAGAAATAAGTAGGATAGTGAGTCCCATTTCTCTACTTAGATATTTTCCTTTCCACAAGCCTAGCTAGTGACCATAAGGCCCCCAAGGTTAAGAACAGGTCCTGTGTATTTACCTAATGGCGAGAGGCCTGAAAGAAAGAAGGGTTGAGGTGAATAAGTCAGCAACCATAAAATTCTCCGAGGATAAGGATAAGACACAGGATACTCACCCCCTGTACATTGACCCCAAGATAAGAGAACCTCTGTTTGGGGAAGAATGGATGGAAAGCCGAAAAGCCAGGTGCAATATAGATGTGCAAGATTAGGTAACTAACAACTAATTCCTGCCTGTCACCGATAACCGAACTGTTTGTTTAATCGTCATTGTCATTTAAGACAGATTTACTACCTTGAGGTTGATAGTAGAATGAAACAAGGATGGTGGGAAGTTTATGACTGTCTCCTGCTTGTAAAAATAACCATACTGTTTGTTCCTTGCCATTATCCCTGGGTAGATTTATCGCGTCTAGATTGTACCCTCAAAGCTTACGTCTGCAAGCTGAGAGGAAGGAGGTTGGGAGGGGGAATTGCGGTTAGGGACCTATATAAACACCCCAATTTTCTGTGTCCAGTGCGCTCTGACACTGAGAGGACCCCCAGTCCTCTCGATGTCCGGGTTGCCCTTTCCTGCAGGATCGTAATAAATTTTCCTTTCTACTTTCACCTTGAGATGCCTCTGTTGTTAATTTTTGGATTCGTAAAATCCATCCCACACACTCTGAAGCCCTTTGACCACAGAGAAAAATGTCATTGGCCCATCTTGTTCAGTTACTCAGCCGATCTCACAGAGGAGTCTCTTTTTCATTGAAAATTAATATTATATTTCTGTAGGTTTCATAAGTTTTTATTGCTGTATCATTTACCTCACTCTTTTTGGGATTTTTCTACTTTTAACTCAGAAGGTTAAACAAAGGTTTGGCCCATTGTTCTGTTATTTTAGGTGTGAAATCTAACTTGAGATGCTTACAGTGTATTCAAATGATGGGGGAGCCCAAAGACTTCTCCCTTTCTCCCCATGGCAAAATCTTTGAATATCTGGATCATTTGATTGCTAGGAGAGTCTTAGTTATTCTTTTAAGTAGATTTGACTATATTTGATTGTGTGCCTTCCCAGGAAAAGATGATGACTTTTTTTTTCTCTTTTTTACTTTTTAATCTGCCCACAATATCATAAGAAACAGACATAGATGAGATACCTTCACAGGAACATTTGACGATTTTGGATAGTTTTATAATAGGTCTCATTAATCAGTGGTTTTTTGGTTTTGTTTTCCATCTGTACTCTGCCCATCTCCCTAGTATACTCATAAATGCACCTCCTAGAAGCTTTTTTTTCCCGTTTTAAAAATATTTCATTGATATATTGTGTTTAAAGACAGCAAAAAGAAAGAGGAAGAATTATTATAACTGCTCAGTGCCTTGAAAAAGGTCTGAAAACATGTGCAGCCCTTGTGGGTCTATTGCCGTATAAAGCAGTGGGGTAGATGGAAAGTGTCTTCTTGACTTTCTCCCTTTAAGACTTTCTTATTCTTTATAATTTTACAACATTTGCTTTTGGCTTTTTAGGTTTACACGGTAGTCATCCCATTGTGTCTTTTGTATCCTTGGCTCTGCTTCCTCCCCTCTGGTCAGTTCATGTAGATCTTTTGTGTGCTTCTCTATATTCATAACATTTGTTCTTTCTTACATGTTAGTCATGTTCCTTCACATTTGTGCACCACAGTTTGTTAATCCATCCCTAATCAGTGAGGCTTTCTAGTACTTTTTTGTCACCAAAAATGCTGCTATAAATGTTTTGGTGTATATGAGGACTTCTTATTAGTGACCTCCTTGGAGTATAAGACTAGTAATGGTCAAAGAGTGTGGACATTTTAATCATTTTATTTGCATAATTCTAAATGATTTTCCAAATTGGTTTTACTGATGCACAGCTCCACCAACAATGTACTAGTGCCTGTTGTACCACAACTCTTCCAATGTTGACTCTTTTCATCTTTGCTCGTTAGTTTGTAGAGTGTAAGGTCTAAAACCTCAGTGTTATTTTGATGTGTTTTTGTCTTGTTATTAGTGATTTGGAGCGTTCTTTCATATGGTTGTGAATAGTTTGCAATTCTTTGAGAACTACTTGTTTACATCTTTTGACCACTTGTCTGTTGATAACCCCTAGTATCTTAACAGTAACTGCTTTCTTCAGTAATTGTAACTATCCTGAATGTCCTCAGTCATTCCTTAGAAACAAAGCCAGGACCTCTTTTGGCCTTGGTTTTTTGGGGCCCAGTATCTTTGAAAGTTTCCCAAGACTGCTTTTGCACTATGCCCCCATCTTCCTTCCCCTCCGTATTAGTTGTTTTAAAACCAGCACTCTGGATAATGCCATTCACTTTAATGCCTTGCAAGAAGGATATTCAAAATTTATTTTTACAGTCCCTATGTAAGCTTCATACAGATTCATGGCCTTGTTCACTTTCCTCTCATTTCAAACATATTAACATAACCATTATTCAGTATGCTTGAGAATTCCTACTACATGGAGAGTGGACAGTGGGGGAGAAACAAAGATCTCGTGTGCCAATACAATCATAATGCACAGTGTTACGTGATTAGTCTGTTAGGTCTAAAAGTGGTTTGTGGTGAGTCATACTCAGCTGTGGGGGGGTACAGTTGAGGGAAGCCTTAATGGAGGAAGTCCAATTTGTGTGGGCTTTAAAGGTAGGGAAAACATTTTATGTATATATGTATATATATGAGGTAAGACATGGAGGTGAGAGAGAATAGGACTTGTTTGGGGAAATTGTGGTTAAATTTGACTATATTAAAACTATTTATTACTTTTAACTATTTTAACTATTAACGCATTTTTAAAAGTGCCAACTGGGTTACAACAAACAAATAGGCCCTATCCTCAAGGAACTTATATTCTTTTTTTGTTGTATTTTATACTATTTTAAAAAAAATCATCTTTGACTCTAACATTCCATTGTACTACCACTTATGCACAGTTGTTTTTGTTTTTCAGTTCAGTCATTCAGTCATTCTGACTCTGTTTGATCCCATAGACTTTTGTCCATGGAATTTTTTTGGCAAAGATCCTGGAGCGGTTTGCCATTTCCTTCTTCAGTATGCCCCCATTTAACAGATGAGGAGCTGAGGCAAATAGGGGTTAAGTGACTTGCCCAGAGTCACATAGCTAATAAGTATATGAGGCTGGATTCAAATCCAGATCTTCCTGACTCCAAGCCCAGTGCTCTATCCATTGTACCACCTGGCTGCCCCTATTTATGCACAGTAGGGTTGCTTTTTTTGATGCCATCAGACATCAGGAAGGTGAAAGATAGGACATTACTGAAATGATCATGGAAATCTTGTTTTATTATTATTTAGCGTTTCTGTTTACTTTCTACTGTCTGTTTTCAGAAACATCTATTCAGAAACACTGTTCTTATAAAATTAGTGTACATGTCTATATGCATATTTTATATGAAACTCTTATTATGAAATTAGAGAATCCTACAATATTAGAAAAACTTTAGTGATCATCTAGTTTACTACCCTAATTTTAGTGAGGAGGAAACCAAGGTTTCAGCAGATTAAGGCACTTGCTTACGATAAATATTATTTGGTTAATAGAAGCTAGATGGATAGAATAGTGGGCTTGGAGTCAGAAAAACTTGAGATCAAATGTGATTTCAGACACTTCCTAGCTGTATGTGCTTGAACAAGTCACTTTAACCTTTAAAATTCTACTTTCAAATATAGAATCGCTATTGAAGATCAGTCTCTGATGGGCCAAGTGGATCTTATCTTCTTAACTTTGAAATAACTGCCTCAGTTTCTTCATCTGTAAAATGGGGTTAATAATAGCACCTACTTTGCAGGCTTGTGGCGAGGATCAAGATATTTGTAAAGTGCTTAGCACAGTAGCAGATTGGTGATTTCTGATTTAAGTACCTTTTAAATTTGTCTGGATGCTAAGTGTTGTGGGGCATGATTTAGACCAGGCCTACACAACCTGCAGCCGCGGGCCTAAGAGGTGTGCCAAAGGATTTCCTCTACATACAAAGGATGTTTTCTTTTGCATTTTTCGAGGGCCACCCAAAATCCTGTGGCAGGCTGTAAGCAGCCTGAGGCCCTAAGCTTCTGGCCACAGGTTGTGCAGACCTGATTTTGACAGATATCTGTAAAGAAAATTCTAAGGGCTTTGGTGATAAGTGGTATGTGTGAGGAACCTGACTAAATTCCATTTTTCTGCATCTCTCCTCCCAGTCTTAACTTCAAGGACCCTGAAGCTGTCCGAGCTTTGACTTGCACTCTCTTGAAGGAGGACTTTGGGCTTTCCATTGATATCCCATTGGAAAGGCTCATCCCTACAGTTCCTCTGCGACTCAACTATATCCACTGGGTAGAAGATCTGATTGGCCCTTGGGACCCGGCCAGGAGTGCCCTCCGCCGGGGGATTGACATCGGTATCACCCTTTCTCTTCAGTTCTTGCTTGGAGGTTTCATACAGTGTTTCTTTACCAGCTTCTCTGCTGAGTGTTTGTTAAAGAAATTGACCATTGAGATCTCTCTTCAATCGGCGACACTTGGGCTTTTCTTGCCATTGATTTCACTTGAGCAGACACGTGAGATTCTAGAACAAAAGCCTTGAGAATGAAGATGAGAAACTTGGTGGTTTCTCTACTTTTTCATTGTCCTTATTAGTTTGAACATTCATTATCTTTCACTGTGTTCTTGGGATTTAGATTCACTGAAAGAAATCCAGTTGGAATTTTAGCTAGATGTGCATTTACTAAAATATCGTATGGGCCTGTAAAGTAACCTTTCAGGACACTTTGAATGATCATTTGTATAGAATAAATTAAAATAGAACTAGTGGAATTATAGTACATAAAATGAACATTGCTTGTTTGCTTTATGAGCATTTTATAAGCATTTACATTTCAGAAGACCTCCAGGGTGAATTAGTTTCAGGAGGAAGTAGTAGAGGGAGATGGAGATAAGGTAAATGTATTGTCCATTTGTCATCTCCAGCCCATTCCACTGTTTTGCCTTTTTCTCCTTTAACTTGTTCTGGTCCTTTATTTAAAAAAAAAAAAAAAAAAGCTTGATTAAAGAACTTTAAAATTCTACTTTCAAATATAGAATCGCTATTGGAAATCAGTCTCTGATGGGCAAGTGGATCTTATCTTCTTAACTTTGAAATAGGTTTACATTGAGCCAAATGGATGTGTCACATTCATTATAGATGACTGACTTCCTAAATTTTCAGTAAACTTGAAGATCTTGGCCCCTGGGTTTGATTTTAATCATACCTCAGACCCTTTAAGGACACCATGAGGGAACACCTGCAGAATGTGTTTCAGCTATTTCTATAAAACATGTTGTGGGGGACAGGGTGGGGACAATATGGAAGGGGGCCACTTTGCTGGAATCGGATTTGGTCTGATTAGGGTCCTGTAATCACTGAGGAAAAAGTGAGTGTCATTATTAAGAGAGAAAATATAGACTTCAGGCATTTGTTAATGTTTATCCGCCCTCATCAAGCAGAGGTTGCTCTAATTCTGCAGATAGAAACTTGCTATTTATTGTTCCCTCCTTTTCTCCTTTGTTGCCTCCATTTGTCCCCTCCATAATTCATTTCAATTTTCTGGTAAGGATTAGAATATAAAGCTCTAATATTAAGATTCAAGAGACCTAATATTATGTTTGTCTTTACATTTGTATTTACTATTGAAGAAACTCCTATATTTGGTTTTTTAATGCATGGGAGAAATTACTAAAAAAAGATACACACTTAAGGCCATTTTTGTAATTGATTCCTTGGCCTTTTGGTTTTTTTTCTTTGTGAGAACTAAAGTATAAAGGGGCCCTTATACAAACCTTTATGTCTCATTGCTGCTCTGAAGGGATTGGAATTAGTGACTGCTAGTTATTTAGACATTTGATACATTTGGCCTGGATTGATTTTTCTGAACCAAAGATCTTAGCTTTTCTAATTCTAAATGATTTTAGATTTTTTTGGAGTCTAGTGGCTACTAGAAAAGTTCTCTTTTATTTTGACAGTTGATCATTTCCTTCAGGCATCTACTAACCAGACTGAGGAATCAGATGTTCTTCATTTCATTATATATTTAACATACACACCTTGGAAGATACTGGGTCTTATTTGGGGAATGAAATTTATGTTCATCTGGTTTGTGATATTTGACCACTGTGGTATTTTAGCTAATACTGTATCATTGATTTCCTTCATGGAAACGAGGTAATGTGTGAAAGTATAGCCCTTTTGTAAATCAACTTAATCTTTTTGAGTTTTGAGCTTTTTCAGTCAGCCACCAGGTTATCTATGGAATGCCTACTATGTGCCCTGAACTATGAGAGAGTTACAAACTAGAAGACTGGGCTGTAGCCATCTGGATGCACATACAGTTTTGTTAAGGAAATAAAATTAATGTCTACAGACAAAGAATAATACAAAGCATATTTTATTATTTAGTGTTGACTTAGGTAAGTGCTTTAGAAGTTCAGAGAAGGAAATAATTGTGTTCTCCAATGATTTTGTGTGTGTGTGTGTGTGTGTGTGTGTGTGTGTGTGTTGCATTTTTATTTTGATAGGTACAGGAGCATCCTGCATCTATCCTTTACTTGGAGCAACTCTCAATGGCTGGTATTTCCTTGCAACAGAAGTGGATGATATGTGCTTTAATTATGCTAAGAAAAATGTGGAACAGAATAATTTATCTGATCTCATAAAAGGTATACTCCACAGAATAAATAGCCTTTTTTTTAAAAATCATCATTCAGTGCACCTTGTGTGTACCTTTTACTTTTGTTCAAAGGTTGAGGTTGATGGAAATGTTTGGGTTTTGCCAAGGTGCAGGCTTGAGTGACTCCTATTCCCAGATTGTCACCACCTTGCTCTTTGGCCACCTAGAGAAGGCTATGGGGTGTATGCAGGAGCTTCACCCAGCTAACCCTGTGGCTCTTTGAACTGGCCCTCTTGGTGAGCTTCAGTGACTATTTATTGAGCAACCACAGAGTGCATTAACCTGTGCTAGATTGAAGCATAAACCCCTAGAGATGACTGAGGTGTCTTTTTCCTCCTGCCTACTGTATGTATTAAAGGCTGTTAATATTCTTTTCCTTTTGTTCCAGGGACCTAAAGTCTCTTTTGTATAAACTGAGGGTACTTTTTTTGTAGTGTTAACCATATGATAAGCGGAGACATTAAGCATGTTAATGAATCAGTAGTGAGTTAATTGTTGCTCCATATCTTAAACATCCTGCTTTTTCTGCCAGTGGTTAAAGTACCACAGAAGACACTCCTAATGGATGCTCTTAAAGAGGAATCTGAGATCATTTATGATTTTTGCATGTGCAACCCTCCCTTTTTTGCCAACCAGTTGGAAGCCAAGGTAGAGTATCTGCTGCTCTAGAGAAACTGAATATTTGTCTAGATTTGCCATATTTGACTGGGTGGGTTAGTGGTGAGAACAGTGTTTGCTGAGAAAGTGGGTGTGTCATGTGGTGCATTTCACTGTGAAACATTGTACAGTGCAGCGCTTTCCCAAGGTTAACTGTTGGGTAGACAATGGCTTATGCACACTGATAGACTAGCTATACTCCTGGAAATAGAGCCTGTGGGCTAGGGGCTGGCTGGGGGGAGGGGCCATAGAGCTCTGAGTTTGGGGTTTTCCCCCCAGTCGTCTTGTTGCAGAGCTGAAAGAGTGCCATAGCAAGACTTGTAATGGTGGCGCCAACACAGCTCGAATATTTCTACTTATTGAGTGAAAGAGTGCAGAAGTAGAGGCTAACTCTCCATACATACTGTTTCATATTCTTGTTGAAAACAATGTGTAGTAGGCAGTGGAGCAGAGAAGCAGCCCTCCTCACCATCACCTTTTGGATCTGTCAAAGTTGGGGAAATTCCTAATTTAGTCTTTTTTTCCCTTCTAAAGCATTTTTCCAAGGAAATCGGCTTTGAAGGATGAACAGTAAGAAGGGATACACAAAAAACCCAAATACAGTAAAAGATCATTAATTTAGTGCTTACCAGATTCTTCTATCAGATTCTAAATAAAATGAGATATTTATAAAGTGCTTTGCATAGTTCCTGACACATAATAGGCACCATTCAAATGCTAGCTGCTATCATTATTATTATCATTATTATTATTCTGAAGAAGTAAATATAATAAGTCTGATGGGGTGGAAGGAGGTGAAGAGGGTCCTTAAATTATTTGTGAGAGCAAATTCTACCTTAAATGGATAATTTAGAAACAAAGAATATTGCACTTGCAAATCATCCTTATCACCTAATCTGCTGGGACTTCTGTTAGGCATCATTATAGTGTGATTTGCTCATGTACTTAGAAAAGAAAAATAGAATCTTTAAAAAATTTTTCATTAGGAACAGCTTACCATAGTTAGTCTGAATTAATGAGGTTATGAAAATCCAAATGAATATTAGAATGGTTATTTTCAAAAAGATTCACTGAAATGTTTCTTTCAGTAGTTGATTTTAGCCCATTTAGAGAATACTTTTTATGAAAAATTGACTTAAACATGCCTTATCTAGGGTAAAATGATTCATCTTTTCAGGAAAATATGTCATGTATAGCTATGCATTTTAGAAGCATTAAAGTATACTGTAGTGATATTTTCTTGAAATATCAGTTGTGAATCCACTTGAAAGCTATTGGGACTGAGTTAGTAGTAGATGGTAGATTAATAGATTGTGCTTATCCTAATACGTTCTTAAATAAATCCTTGTTGAATTAATTGATGATTGCTTGGTTCATTAAATTTTATGATACAATCAAAAGGTATGGTTTGCCCAGCCAAGTGATGTAGTGTGACTGTATTTACTTCTTTGCTCCCTAAGTTAATGCCTAGTAAGGGCATAAGTAAAGAAATTTTAAGTAAAGTTAAATGACTTGGGTTAAAAATAGAGGACTTAACTCAGATGCATTTAACTTATCGCTTTATCTTTGTATCCTTATAGCCCTGCCACAGGGCCTTGAACAAAGTAAGTGTTCAATAAAATATTTAGTAAATGGGTGAATGAATGAATTAGAGGGTCACTAGCCATTTTATCAGGTTGATCTATATATGTATATATCTGTTTGTACATGTGTACCTATATATACACACATAGACTTTCACTATCTAGATTTTGATTCCATCTGTGTGTGGACCTCCCAGTGTGGAAGCTCCTTCTGCTGGTGCAAGTGGACAAGTAATCTGTAATTATTGCAGAGAGTGTCTCCACTGAGAAGTTAAGGCTTGCCAGTGGTTGTGCAGCTGATGTGTGTCAGAATCAGAGCTTTCTGATTCCTAGGCCGTCCCTTTAACTCACCTAAAACATACTGCTTTTGAGATAGATACTTCCAAATTCATAATTTTTCTACTTTGCCATGCTTCCACCGATATGTTAAAAAAAAAAAAGTCTGGGATATAAGGCCAAGGAACCTGAATTTAAAACCTGGCTCTGTCACATAATACCTGTGTAACCATCTGAAAATCATTTCCTCCCTCCTGTTCTTTAGAGAGGGTTTCTCTGTCTCTAAAGTGAGGGGTTGACCTACATGATCCTCAGGGTTCCTTATAGCTTTGAGCCTGTGTTGAAAAAGGCAAATAAATTTCGTGTAAGATTTTAGAAAGCTTGCTAATGGGGAGGGGGTGCAGTCTTTGGAGCAAGAATACGTACACATACCTAGTTTAGGAGTCTGAAATGTCTTTTTTTTCCTCTCTAGGGAGTAAACTCCCGAAATCCTCGTAGGCCTCCCCCAAGTTCTGTAAACACTGGGGGTATCACTGAAATCATGGCAGAAGGAGGTGAATTAGAGTTTGTCAAAAGAATCATCCATGACAGTTTGCAGCTGAAGAAAAGACTGAGGTAAGTAGGGAAGGGTTCCAAATCCAGTTTCTTTTTCTTTCTCTCCTGCGATGGACTGAAAAATAACAAATGGAAAATAAGAATGTCTAATGAGACTCCTGCTCCTGGGGGTGCTTGTGCCTTTGGCCACTGATCCTGCATGTCCCCGAAGGGCAAATTGCCCCACGATGGGGCTGCTTACAGCAGCATTGTGCTACTATGGAGCCAAACTGATTAAAATATGGCTTTTGATTAGTAAACAGATGGACTCATCTCTTCCCCATGGGCCAAAATAGATTTGCTGCCCAGTCCTTGAAGCAATTTGTGTTCTTGGAATCAAACTCACAAACAGTGACAGATGTGAGGACATTGAGCTGTCAAGAACTTAATGAAGGGAAACGGAGATCCCTCGCCAGTTTCATAGGAGGGTTAAGGAGATCCCTTTTTCTAAGCTAATTATTGCGGACAGCACACCTGTCATTAGGCAGTGAGAAGATATTCACAAAGAACCCTTTGCCTTGCTTGGATTCTCGCCCTGCCACATGTGGTTGAAGTGACAGACAGTGCAGGGCTCCCAGCACCATGGTATGGCTGCAGAGGTGAGGGAGGGAGACCCTTTCCCCATGTTCTTTTAAAATGTAGTGATGCCCTTTGTTTTCATCACATTCATTTCTATGTATGGAGCTCTTACCCTGTCCAGTGAGTTTGTCCTTGTCACAAAGACTTTGAAAGAGAAAGGAACCAGACTGCCCACCACATGCTTTGGACATCAGTCAGCCTGTTGGGTCCAAGGTCCACGCCACAACTTCACCTCTTTGAGGAAGGGAAGGAGGACCATGGCCCCAATTCTTGAGGACAAAGCTTGGCTCATTATAATTCCACAGCATTCAGTTTTCTTTTCTTTTCATTTCCATTGTGATGGTCATTGTATGTTATTGCCTGTCAGCTCATGAAAGTCTTTCCCTGCTCCTCTGAGTTCTTAGTATTCCATTATATTCATACACTACAGTTGGTTGAGCCATTCTTGAATCAGTGGGCAGCACCAGGTTTCAGGTTTATTTAAAGTTATTTCTGTTCAGCAAGATTAGATTCTGTCCAGAATCAACACACAATCTCATTAATTTCTTTAGTAGGAATTTCATTTAAATTCTTAGGTAATATCATAGTAGGTCTATCACATACAGTGGCTTAGAAGGTAAAAGAGAAGACTATTTGCAGGTAGATTGGGGTTGTTGATGCAAGAAGAACATTAAGTGATGTTTTAACACTGGGGAGAACCAGTGTTAAAAGGAGGATACTAACAGTAAGGGGCTTTGAAACACTCTGAAACCAGGTTAGCTGAGACCTTGTTTCTATTTTTGCTCTCTTGCTAGGGACTTCTAAAGATCCTCAAGTGAATCTAAGACAGCATTGATTTCTGAGTTCCCTGAAAAGCTGCAGCTTACTTGCCTGCTCTCCAAAGGGCCAGAATCCTGAAGGGCAAAGGAGAATGTCATTGTAGAATGCCTGAGCCTCATCCCATAGCCCTCAGCCTGCTCTGAGTGTGTACACTTGTTCCCAGGCTGCCATGCACTCAAGCCTTATTCCAACTTTAGAAACATCACTTTTTTTTTGCAAGTAGTAAATGCAGAACTTTTAAGAATGCTGATAAAGCTCTCAGAACAGTTAAAGGATAGCATAGAGACTGAATGAAAAGCAGAAATGGATATTTGATTGTGATTCTGGACCCCATAGCATCTTTGAAGAGTTTTTCATAGTGAATTATGTGGCATCTGGTATATGAAAAGTTGGACATGCATAAGTTTGTGAAGCTGACAGGTTTTCAGTATCTTCGTCTTTGTATGCACAAGCAGAAGTCAGTGATCTGTTTACCTAGGTCTCACCTGGAAGCCTAAAAACAAGGGCTCTGTTTTTAGGGCTTGGTGCGCCTAAAATATAGGTAGGAAAAAAGGAAAAAGGAAAATGGTAAAATCAAAGAGGAAGAAAAAAAGGGGAAGTTAAAGATATATCTGTGTGATGGTGGGGAGTAAGGGAGCCCCAGCAGCAGCAGCTTCAGACCCCACATGGTTCCAAAGCCTTTTTTTTTCTCAAGGAAGTGCTAGGAGACTCATCAGGAAAACTCTTGATTTTTAAAGGACTGATATGAAAACTGCTTTTCTTTCTGAACCTCATTTGCCTTATTTCTAGCAATTGTAAATAGCATAATTTCTTCCTCACAGGGCAGTTGTAATATGGGTCAAATCAGATGCTGTATGAGAAGTATTTCATAAGTACAAAAGCACTTAGATATTTGAAGGTTACAAAATACTGTCCTCCCAGTGCTATAGTGGGGACAGTAGTATGAGTATCCAGATCTATAAACTGATGGGCAGAGAAATGAGCTAAACCTCCCAGAGGAACTTGTAGGTTCCACCGCCATGTTGGAGAAGTAATTCAGGGCTCATGCAGTTTGGTCAACCTAAGCACTTGACCATAAGCGTTTTATAGCTTTAGTTGTCTAGTTCTGGCTAGAGAGGAGCAGACTTTATCTTCCCAGTCTTGGGGGAAGGACTGTGACACACCTCTAGTCATGCAGAGAGACCTCGAGGCCTGTCTCCTGAGCTGAAGCCAATCTTTAATCACACCCAGCCTGCCTGATTCTGTGGACAGATCGGATCCTAAGGGCTGTTTAACCTTTTAGTTAGAGTCAGGGCAGTGGCGTTCATCTTCCTCAGAGATCCTTTTGCACAGATGTGAGAAACACACTCAGTCTAGGAATAAACGATACTCATTGAAACGCCAAGAAGGTTTTCATTATAATTTACATTTATTCTTTCTAAATAGATGAGTAGCCCCCTTAATGGAGTACAGCTTGTCCAGACAAATACAACCCCTTTTATTGGCTCCCAATTCGAATCTCCTGCCTTGCTCTCCATTGGCCAGATGTAGCACCCTGAATTGCCGACATCATGCTCCCCTCAAACAGCTGGTTAAGTTATTCGTACAAGCTTCTAACCTTTTGCCTGATCAGAAGCCTGATTCTGCTAGATCACAACTCTGATTAGAACCAGTCACCTCTGACTTACATCCTCCTATCACTCAAAGCTAGGAGGAGTACTTTTAATCCTGTGGAAACAAAATTCCTCCTATTCTTTCCCTTAACAGATAACTGTTTGGGGGTCATCTTTTCCTCTGATGAGATCCTGGTTATGCCTGTTACTGCCTGGGTGGCACTGGGCAGGTAAATTAACTTCCCTGGGTCTTAATTTCCTCATTGGCAAAAGTAAGGGGGCAGTCCTAGGTGGTCTCTTCCAGCTCTAGAGCTATGACCTTAAGGAGTAAAATACACACCTTTCTCGAGTCTTGTCTGTGCACCCGATACTTTAGAAGACCTTGCTTAGTTGAACTCCAGCAGCCTTTTTTGGTGCCCTTGCCTGGAACCAAATCAATCAGTCAATCAACAGACATTTATTGAGTGGGTCTCTGCCTTCAAGGAGCTTATGTTCTGATGAGGGAGACAACATCTACATGTTGGGACAATGAGATGGCACAGTGGGTAGAGCACTGGGCTCAGGAAAACCTGAGTCACTAGCTGTGTGATGCTGAGCAAGTCAGTTAGTGTCAGTTTCCTCATCTGTAAAATCGGGCTGAAAATAGTCCCTGCCTCTGAGGGTTATTGTGAGGAACAAATGAGACAGTAATCGTAAAGGGCTTCATCTCGTGTCTGGCACATAGTTTGAGCTATAAAAATGTTAGCTGTTATATACGTACATAGAAACATATGGCTGTTTACTGGCTTCTGTTTGTCCTTTGTTCTCAAAGAGGACTGTGACATCAGGGAGGTGATGCCATGACATGCAGGGGAATTGGATTTAAGGGAGGCAGGGTTGTGTAAAGTCCAGCCTCACTTTCTCCTCCAGAGCTTTCTGGGTCCAGTGGCCAGATATGGATCAGGACAACTGGATGCAGTGGCAGACCTTGGCCTTTTCAAGCTAAGATCTTTAAAGAAGGGTTTTCAGTTTGACTGAGGCAGCGCCCATTCAGTGACTAAGGCTTAATAAAAAAAATGCATCAAAGAATGGCCTCTTTTAAGAAAAAAATATAGGAAGGGAAGACCCTCAGAGTTTCTAGCCAAAACAGAAACAATTGTTATTTACATTCATTCTGAGCCAGTTGGGACCCAGACAATGACCAAGTAGGGCTTGGGCTAGGACCAGAGTGATTTGGGATTAAGGCTGGTTTTTAAGAGAAAAAAAGCAAAACAAAAAAAAGTTTCAGAGATTAAAATTTACATTCCCTTTGGGTAGAGCCCTAGCAGGTAAAGGTGTGATTCCCTGTGTGGAGACAGAAGAAAGAGAAGAAAGGAAAGAGAAAGGAAGCAAGCTGTGTACATATGTATACATATGTATATGCTTATAAATAAAAAGAAGGAAGCTTTAGATGAGAAGACACTAGTAGTTTTCTTCCTGAAGTCCTTCAGGAAATCTTGAAGGAAGCAAGCCATAGATGTAAGAGGTGGAGGTGAAGGATGAGCCTGTTCTAGGCATAGGACACCAGAAGATAGAGAAATAAAAAGTAGATGGGTATGACTGACCTTGGAGACTGCAAAGGTGGGAAGGAGTTGGGTTAAATGCCCAACAGAGGCTGCAGTTTGGTCCTAGAGGAGATAGAGAGCCAGTAAACCTGATCAAGGAGTGACTTGTGTAGACCTGCACTTTAGGAAAATCACTGGCAGTTGTGTGTAGGGTAGATTTGAAGCAAGGAGACAAATGAGGAGGTCAGAATATGGTGGTTCAGTGAGCATGCAGAATATGTGTATTTACTGATTTGTCAATCATACGTATTTCTGTGTTAAAAATTGTTTTAGAAAGACACACACACATACAGAAATTTAAAAGGGTCAGATAAAGATGAAATAATGTCTGCTCTTAGAGCCAAGGAGATCTGCTGGATTTTATTAAAGGGCTGGGTTAGAAGCAAGGAAGAATGATGTGATAACTAATGCCCCTTATTCTCTCTCTAAGGTGGGGAACCCCCCCACCCCCATCAGTATACAGAGACTGATGGGTTTGGAATCTCGTTGCAGATGTCTGAGTCCTTTTATACTATTGTGCTTGGGGTCTTAAAGTTTTTGTTGTTGTTCATTGGCGTACTTTTTCTCCTCCTGAAGGAAGGAAGTGGCCCGTATATCAGAACAAGCAGACTAATAATACTGTAGTCTGCTGAACTCAAAGCTGACTCTTCTTGACTTTCCCTCCCCCAGGTATATTAGAAATCTTTTGAATTTTGAGGCAGCCGTTGTTGTAAAGGAAAAAAATCAAAATGTTTACTCTGCTTTGCTTCTCCTTTTTCCCAAATTGATTCTGGACCTCTCTTGGTGCTTCTTTCCAGGAGACTCTTGGTCCAAGCCCCTTTTTTTCCTCAAGTTTGTTGGGCTTGTTTTCGATCATTTCTAGAGGCATTACTAAATGTGAATCTTCTCATCACTAATGTTTCTTTCACTGTTCTTCTTTGCAGTTTTCATTGAGTTACAGGGGGAGGAGGTATTTATTCTTAGAGTGGGAAAGTGGTTTAAAATTACCTGATTTTTTTTTCCTAGATGGTATAGCTGCATGCTTGGAAAGAAATGCAGTCTGGCTCCGTTGAAGGAGGAGCTACGGATACAAGGGGTAAGTCCTATTCTGTTTCAGCAGTAAGGGAAACAAAGATGGTGTGGGACCCCAAGCGCAGGCAGGGGCTGTGAGCAAGCCGGTGCTCATCAGCCTATGGAGAGCCCCTGAGATTCAGAAAGTGAAGGCACAAGTGGAGTGGGAAAGGAGCTGTCTGTCCCAGGGTTGAGGCAGCCCTACAGAATGGGCTGGAACATCCCAGCAGGCAACTACAAAGGGGGTTGGTAGGGAGGGGAACGATAGACCAGGGAAGGGGGTGACTCAAATATATTGAGATATAAAAGAAGTCTTGAAAGGAAAGTATTGTAAGCCTCTTCACTAAGCAGAATATAATAGGGGTTAAGACCCAGAGGGAGAATTCAAAAAGGTAAGTTGGTAAGTTTCGTGGCTCCATGTATCCTGTTTCACATATTCGAGCAGATGGTATGGATTTGGGAGAGTTGGCTCAGCTTACTGTGCTGGGGAACCTTCCCTGACAAAGTGGAAGAAAACTTGAATTAGAAAACCTGTCCGGCTTCTGCTGGGGCTAAGTAAGTAAACTATGGGAATAGGAAATGTTCTTTCCATTTTTGGCATGACTGGAGCAGGAAAAAAGGCGCCACGCTGCATTTGAAGCAGGAAGTCATTGGCAGTCTGAATTTGGTAGTTAGGGAATTGTTTTTGGAATTCTAAAATTTTAGACATCTTGCATGTGCACAGTCCTAGGGACGTTAATTTTCATTCCCTAAATTAATTGCAACAAAGGGCTATGTGAATTGACCTGGTGGTCACAATGCAGTGAAGGTGGCAGCAGTTTGTGGGGCTAGAAATCGGCCTGATAGATTTCTGTAGCTTGTTGCTGCTCTTCCTCCTGCTTCTCACCAGCACTGTGCTTCCTTCTAAGCCCACATTTCATAAGGACCACCTTACACATTCCTTGCTCATGAGCCGGGTTTGGATGATAAAGCATTAGTGCCTTTGAGTTGGTTTCATCAGTCCTCTCTTGAGTTTAAGGAAAGGTACCTGCCCTCAAAGCCCCATTTTTAACTCTGTATTTGATCATATCAAGATTAAGGGATGATTAAAACACTATAGATGATGGAACTGTTTTGGCTGGTTTGCTTCATTGTCATTTGATGATATTTGATGTCTCTCTCACAGGTCCCCAAAGTCACCCACACTGAATTCTGTCAGGGGCGAACAATGAGATGGGCTTTGGCTTGGAGCTTTTACGATGATGTGACAGTGCCTGTAAGTACTGACCCTTGGATTCTGCTGCTTAACCTGTGGACACGAGGTGTGTTAGTCAGTCATAGTGTGCCTTAGATGTCCTACCACTTTTCTGGAGCTTCTGAGCTGCGCTCATTTGTTTCCTGGGCACTTCACATTGGGTCGAAATTGAAATGCTAGCCTCTAAGGCTGCGTTGTCCTTTGACTCCTCCTTCCTCCCCAGATTTGTGCAGTGAAGGCCAAGATAGCTTACAAATTGAAAAGTCAAGATAGCTTTTAAAAGCAATCTTTTACCCTGTTAAAATTGTACATTTATAAAATTCCTTTAATGAATGTTCCCTTTAGCCTTTCCTTCTCTTCTAAGGCATTTGTGAACATATGCTGAGGGGCTTCTGGAAGATCCCTAACTTTAGGCTTGAACTCTTAGAGTGCAGGAAGGACCTGACCCCATACAAATTTGAAAATATGTTCCTAGAATTTCACTTTGTAGGCTTTTTTCTGTCACTTAGAGAATATCCTCTACCTTAACCCCATGAGGATGGAGCAGAAAAACAGTCATTGGTGGCCACATTTCCTTCCTCAGCCTCAAGTTCTTTTCAAGGCTGGTCCATTGAGGTCCAGAGAGGTAACAGCTGATCTGAGGAATTGGAAGGTGACAGCAGTTAGTTTTCTTTTTAGTCTCAGTTTTTCCCCTCCTGTATTTCACATCATTAATCAAAAATATTTGGTCCATTGGATCATAGATTCAGATTAGAAAGGGCTTTTGACAGATTATTTAGCCCATGCCTCTTTATTGTATAGACAAGGAAACTGAGGCCCAGAGAAGTGACTTAGTTAAGGTCACTAGATATTGATTGGGATTTGAAACTAGTCCCTCAACGCTTAAGTCCAGTTCTTGTTCCAGTGTGCCATGCATGCTGCTAATTAAGCAATTTATCGCCTCCCTCAGCACACTTCTACACTCGGGTGTTCATTCAGATGATCTTTTGTGAGTGTCTCCTCTATCCATGATGCTCCATGTAGGGCTGGTACTTGGAGGACAGTAGTATCCATGCCCTTCAGGCTTCTGCCCTTTGCTAGGCATGCAGAGGCTGCTAGAGACTTCCTAACTTCTCATTTGTGTCAAAAGCCAGTTCAGGGGGATGCTGCCTGTGTTGGAGAGCCTTTTGGATCCAAGTCCTTTGGTGCATGCTGCTGCACTTAGGGATGGGAATGGAGCAGTTGGCAGCCATTACTGTGTTGCCTGTGGTGTTTTCTGAATGGCTGAACTGAAAGCAGGAGTGGTATAGTTCTGGGGCCTCCCTGACTCCTTTCTTCCTGTAGGGCTGCTTGGCTGGATGGGAGGAGGCCAGGTGTATTGAAACAAAGTTTCTTGCTTCTGTTTTGGCAACCTTTGAAGGTGTTGGAAGGTTGCCTGAATGCACTCTAGATGATTGCTCTCCTAATTTATGTAGAGAACTCATTGGTTGGAAAGGTGGCTTTGGTTGAGGCCTCCCTCCCTCTGCCCCCAGCTGTGAACGCAGTTCTGTCTGTCTGTGACCAGACTAAGACCTCTAAGAACCTTCTGAAATGGAGGGCACAAATGGCGGGCATAAGACTTGCCCCTAGTGGGGGCAAGTGCCTCCCTAGCAAGGTGGTACAGTTGATAGAGAAACTGCCCTGAAGTCAGCAGGATCTGAGTTCAAATTTGGCCTTACTAGCTGGGTGACCCTGGGCAAGTCACTTAACCCTAATTGCCTCTCCCCAGAAAAAGTCTAAAAAAAGAAAGAACTGAGAGGTCATCTAGTCTCTTGCCCCCAAATGGTTAAAGGTGTTCTTAATGTGCTGCTTTCTTCCCAGGCTGACCCAACAGCTGCAGTAGAGGCAAACAGCACCTGCTTCCTACATCCATTGGCACCCCAGCTAGAAAAGCTGATAATTAGTTCTGGCAAAGCCCATGCTAACTCAGAGACCAGAGTCTTCCTGGCCTCTGTGTGTCTGTGCTTTGTGTCTTGAAAAATTGGTGAAGTCTCAGGAACTCCAAAGTGCCCTGTTTATCAATCAGCAGCTGATCTTTCAGAAGTGGCGGCCAGGCTGCTGCCTTGCCTTCTAAGGCCTGTTCAATTTCTCAGGATGAAGGAATGCCATTTGCTAAAGGTTTCAAATTTTTCCTATGCCAGAGTACTCATCAAACCCTCCTCCCCCCAGTTAATACCACATTCCCAAGCATTCCATTAGATGCACTTAATGTACTCCGGGAAAAGTGGCAGTTTCTGATTCGTAGTAACCCAGCAACTCTGTGTGTGTGTGTGTGTGTGTGTGTGTGTGTTTATGTGTGTGTGTGCACGCACTCTCGCCTGCTTTTGCCTGAACATACCCAGTCCCACTTTCTCTGGGGGTGGGCTGAGTGAACAGAGAACATCATATGGTTTGGGGTTTGGTTGTAGTTGTGTTGTCCTTTAGCAGCCTCCCCCTCACCCCTGTTATTTAGAACCTCTCACCTCACTTAGCCCTGAATCTGGCAGAGATGGGGAAAGGAAGCCTAGAGAGAGTCACTTAAGCAGAAACATTGGCCTACTTCTTCCTTTCCTTTTTTTTTTTTTATCTTAACCATTTTAGTGTAAGCATGCAAGTTTCTACAGCAACTTCTGTTTTCACTTATTCCAGGCCTACTGACTCATTTCTGTTGATGCTGAACGTTAAGAAAAATCTGATTTTTACTGCCAAGTCAAGTGCCTTTGCTAAGCCTGTAGATCCTGTTGTCTGGATTTATCTTAGCAACAAAAAGACGGGTTCTGATGTTGATAGATTTTTGCAGAATCATGTCTGATGAGGGAACATATTTTAGCAACTGTTCTTTTCAGAATTCTAACAAGAAGCTTAGTGTTTCTTCTTCGGCCCATTCCTTTTCTGTAGTTACCCCAAGGGGGAATTACTGCATTTGTGCCCTTTTAGGAAGTTTGATACTTGGAATTTAAGGAAATCTCAGAGTTATCCTAACGATTGCCAGTGTGTCAGTTTAGTATAAAAAAAATTTGCAGAATAGTAACTAGTTTACTAAACTGAATTTTTCACTTCTAAAGTGTCATATAAGGCAATAGTAAGTTAAAATTCTGCAAGAGTAGATACGGTCCCTACGTTACTGACCCTGCCACTGTCTCAGGACACGTTGGCTGGAGGAGTTATTGAGTGAAGATCCTGCTTTCTGTCAACTTTCTATCCAATTCAGCAAGTATTTGTTGTGTTCCTAGAATTATAGGGAACAGAAGTGTCTAGGACCTCATCCTCATTCTCAAGCAGTTTTTTCATAATTTTGGTAGAGAGAAAAGCCAAGTATCTGTTGGGTTTTTGCAGGAGAAGACAGTAAGTAACTGCCGGCATAAGTGATTCTCATTAGAAAAGGGAAAAACTAGTCTGGGCTAGAGGTGCCCTGAGATCAAGAATGGGTGGAATGTGGGCAATAGCCAGAGAGAAGGAGGGAGCGTTGCAGACACGGTGGCATGATGGTAGTGGAATGGCTCGGCATGTTTCTGGTCTTCCTTCTTAGCTTTTTCTTTGATTTGGTAACAATGTAGGAGGTCAGGCCTGTGTGCATTGGTATGGTTTCCATATAATCCGTTGAAATCCCAATACAAGAAAAAGGGAAGAGAGAGGCCAAACCTTCTTATTCCTTTAGGCCTGTTGTCTGCTTTCTTCCAGAGCCCTGGCGAGTACTTTTATGTATTTGGATTGCTGCCCTGCAGCACAAAAAATGAGGCATATTGAAAATCACAAATCATACCCCCTTAAACATTCTGCTTTCTTTCAGGACAGTGGCACAAGACTGAGTTTTTAATACACCTGACCTTCTGCAGCTGCGGATAGTGGGTTTTTTTTTTTTATGTTAAGGACTTTTCCCCTGCCTACATTGTAACCTACATTAGTGTAAACAAGACGATGAAAGGTAAAAACAAGAGCACAGTAGGTCAGAAGGATGTCTTAAATGCCTGTTATATGTCAGATACTTCCTAGGCATCTGAGAAGAATTCATATTTAAATTTGGACATTGAGTTTAATTTTTCCCTGACTACTCAGGCCACAAATACATCACAACATCTATGATCCTTTTAAATGTTGTCCTTTTTCTCAGAGCTTCTTTGGGTTTTAAGTCTTTGAAGGTGGGTTTTGGAGCAGCCCATAAGTCATTCAGAGCTATGTTTGGTGAAAAAGGTAAATAACGAAGCTGGGTCATAGTCATACCCCAGCTGAAAAAGAGCTGTGACTTTTATCTATGAGGGTTTTCCATCTACTGACAGTGATCACTGTCCCTTCTTGTCTTAGTGAGTATGTAGCATCATTAGTTATAGTGTTAAAAGCAAATTCTTCCCCTGCTGGCTAATTTTTCCTGGTTCTCAGATGACAGTCGGCTTCCAGGACTGTGCTCCAAGACTTTTCAGCTGTCTTTGAAGAGAACCCTGGTCCACCTCTGTTCCATGATGGGGATTTGGACTTGAGTGGAGAAACTGGGTTGTGTTCTTCTAAAAACGAAGGTGTGGCCATAAAATATTGAGGTTAGTTCCTCCTGTGAGTCACTTAAGCAGTTTACATTGGCTCAGACTTGAACTAAGGGGTAGCTGCACAGCGATTGCTTTGAAGGGGCCAGTGTGCATTGGGTTATATAAATTCTGGCAGGTTTCTTTTCTTTTAAAGAAAATAACTCAGTACGTAGCTTTTGTCAGTTAGTATATGCTTTAACTGCCTGCTTGGCTGTTTTCATGGTACTGACGTGGATTTCTTTCAGCTCTTTGAGGGCTTCTTTGTTCATTCAAATATTTAAGTTCATACACTAGATCTTACTGGGTACGTATGCACATAGTAGGCACTCAATAAGATCTGAATGAATCAAGTAGGACTTTTCGATAAAATGTGCCAGCTATGTCCACTCAGAAGTTCCAATCTTTGTTCCCCCTAAAGTGTTGGCTCTGGTCCTCTTGTCCCCCTAAGGAAGGGCATCCAAATTCAGTTTCTGTAAAGAGTGGCAGAGAACATGCTGTGTTGCCAAGATGAATTTTTCTATTCCTACCTCTGTAACAACTTCAGAGGCATCGAAGGGTGCAGGACTCTTTGCTGCCCATCTGATGCATCCCCTCTTACCTCAGTTGTCCTTCTGGGCCAGTCTCTTGCTTCTACCAACTCCGCTTCTACCAGAACCTGGGCACAAAGAGTCGTCATTCTCAGGATTTTTCTCAAGTAGCCTTCTCCCCCTTACCTCCTTCCCCTTCCCCTCCCCTGCCTCTTCTCTCTTCTTTCTATTCTCCCTTTCCCTCTCTCACTCTTCTTTTCCCCCTGTGCTTCTCTCTCCCTCTTTTTGAAATCAGAGTACTTAATTCTCTTCTGGTTTTCTTGAGAGTTGCTGTTATAACAAACAGGCCAGGGCCATATGTCACAATCTGTTAGCTATGGGCATCTCACTTAGACCTCATTCATAGATATTGTTAAATCTATAAATGATGGCAAAGGTGGAAGTGTAAGGAATCTTAAAACTTAAAATGTATAGGTTTTAGGTAAATTATTGAAGCAAACATATTTGTTATTTTAACTTATTGTAACACCCCTCCCCCCAATTCTTTGTGTTCTGAACAGTGTCGCCAAATAGCAAATAAAATTATTGTGTAAACTACTAAATCCACGCAGTTTGTGATAGAAACAGGCATCCTTTTTGGAGGGCAAATGACCCAGGGGACTGATTTCATGCTGTAATTTTAGCTGCACGGTATTATGGGGAAGGGGTCTTCTAATCTGACATCAGTTGTAAAGTGGGCTCTGGTCCTTTGCATTAAACTGGATTACCCAGTTGTAAAGCATTGATTTTTATAGACTTTAATATGTTGAATTATTTAAATGTGCCTTGCCTGCTAAACTAGATTGTTGCTGTTTGAGGATTTGAAATAGAGCTCTATAATGATGACTTTAGATCTTAATGTTAGCAAAGTAAGTTAAATTTTAATTGCTGATGGAGAAGAGACAAAGCCATCCATAAGATTTCCCATTCATTGGACACTTGTGAAGAGGCATGAAACGATCTTTGTGGATAAATTTCTTAAGACCTGCCCTTGCTATTTATTGCATTTAATGAGACCCTGCTGAGTAAAATAAGGATTTTCAGTATGTCAGAGTGACCACATCAGGATGGGGGGAGGAGTATTGTTCTGACCAATGTTAAAGTTTATAATCATTAATTTATATGAAAACCTTACTTGGAAATTTGTCAAAGAATGAAATTGTCAGCCTCTTGTCTAACTTCAGGACTGGCTTAAAACTCAGTTTAAAATTTTTTTTTTCTTTTTAGTGAATAAGCAGCTGTTAGCAAATTTGACATTTCTGATGACATAATGTCCTAGAACAGAACTCTGTGTAGTTAAGATCAGAATATGGAGCCCCATTTGGGACAGGGAAGTTCTGTTATTTAAACCTAGATCAGCAGTTTAATGTTTCTGTCTTGTTGGATCTGACCTCCCTTAGGCTTTGGAAAAGCAGGTAACCACAGAGGAAGATCAAATTAGCAAGATTTCTTTTCCTCTATCCATTTCTAGAATGGGGGAGGGGGATCCTCTGGGAAATCATACTTCACTCAGAGAGAAACAGTATTCACATCAAATGGGTCAGGACCTATTAGTGACTAGTAGTTTCAGGAAGCAGCACTGCTGCTGTCTTTTATCTCCATGTTTAGCCATACTCTGGTCAGGCATTCAGAAGAACCAAAGTGAATCCCAGGCAGGGCACATGGTTAGTAATTTCTGCCAGTGGGATCTGTGTGTGTGCACATACACACATATTCTCTGTCTCTCTAAGGTTTAAAGTTGAAACATGGAACTTGATTCTGTTGCCTACTTTCAAATACAATGTAACTAGTTTAATACTTGGATTTTTATATTCTTGGCCAGAAGATACTTGAAAGCTGCTGGTCCACTCACGAAAGGTTACTTTTTCCCTTTCTGTGTTATTAAGTCATTACTACCCTCAATGTCAAACCTGAATCTGTCAGATCTTGTCTGAAAATATTAGCTAAACAAGCCCGGGCTTGGGCACGGCCCAGAGCCATTGTTCATCATTTCCCCAGAGTGCTTTGGATTGGCTTGTTTCCTCTGTTTCCATCCCTTTCTGGTAAACTCAGTCAAACCCGGTTGTTGTTACTGTCATTGTCTTAAAGCATTTCTTAATGTTACGATCTTTTGTTTAATCTGCTTATTAACTTAGAGATAAATCTTAAAGAGTTATTGGAAATCGTTACATTGGAAAATCCTCAGGTATAGAAATATCACAGCTTTCCCCGGGTGTCTGTATTGGAGAAGGAAACTTGCAAACTCAGAGAGGGTTCTTTCTTGTACTGTCAGTTTTCTGCCTAAAACAATTCTGATCTAATAAAAATGGTTCTGTCTGTAACACCCCTGGACCTTCAACGAGTCATTGGGCTTTTTGTTCTGTTTCCTCTTCTGTGAAATGTGGGTCTAGGATTGTCTGAAAATAGCATTGGTTCTTTTTGGAATAGAAGTGTTTCAAAATTGTTTGACCTTCTGGTCTTTGTGTATCACTCTGCTTGGTCTCCAGTGTCCCTGTTCTTGTCTTCATCTTTGTATTGTTTGAGTTTTAAATCTCTGATCGATTCTGAATATAGTAAGGCATCTTTTGGGGGGGAGGGGGAGCTAAATAGCCATAAAATGAATTTTTAAAATATTGCTTCTGGATAAGACCAATCTAGGGAGATGCTTTCATTTTTAAGAGAAGAAAAAATATGGTGACGTAATTGAACTTGAATGTGGAGTTTGAGTCCCTCTAGTGGGTATGGCCAGGAAAGATTTCGATTCCGTGCTTGAGGAAGAGGAAGGAAAGCGATGCCAGGCTTACAGGCTTAATTGGGGTAAAACCAGCTTACAAGGTCAGCATTTTCATGGAGATTTTGAGAGATGAAGAATCCATTGGTTCCATTAAGGATCGTACCTGTATGCAGCTCGTTAGCTAGCCAGCTTGTTCCTGATACCAGCAGGATTCAACATGTGATACCTGTGGCTCTCATTGGTAATGAAAGACAGACCTTGGAAATCTCCGGCTCATTCCAAGGTTCTGTTGACATTGAAACACAGATTAGAAATTGATGATCAGGATGCATGCAGTTCCTTTAGAAAAGGGCATATTGAGTCTCCAGAGCTCTTGTTCTTTCCTAAATGAAGTCCTGTTTCTTGCATGACACCTTCCTTCACCTCCCCACCCCCGCCATTAGTGCTCTTCCTTTTCCCACACCTGAAATGGCTTAGTATATATTTTATATTTACTTCTCTGTACATAGCCTCTTCCCCTAGCTCCTTAAAGAGCAAGGAGTATTTATTTTTCTTTGTATCCCCAACTCTTCGTATAGGGCTGTCATTGTCTGGCACATATCAAATCTACTGAATTGAATGGAATGAGTCTATTGTTTACCGAATTATTTTCTGTCAACTAAGGTGTTAGTGAAATTTCACTCTGTGTGTGTGTGTGTGTGTGTGTGTGTGTGTGTGTGTGTGTGTGTGTGTAGATGGATGGATGGATATTTAGGATAATTTTTATCTACTAATCCCATCCTACCCCTCTTCTTTTTCTTTCAGTCACCTCCATCTAAGAGAAGAAAACTAGAAAAGCCTAGGAAGCCCATTACATTTGTAGTATTAGCAGCCACAATGAAAGAGTTATCCCTCAAAGCTTCTGCTGTGGGCTTGGAGACTGTGGAAGGCATAGCAGTTATTACAACGTGGCTTGAAAAAATCCTCACTGATCTGAAGGTACCTGATTTAGGAGACGAAGATGTTTCTTCTGATCTGTTTTGGGGGCATCAAGAGGGGATACAGAGTTGATGTCTGTGAAATTTTATTTTTTCCTCCAAATAGGTCCAGCATAAACGGGTTCCCTGTGGAAAAGAGGAAGTTAGTCTATTCCTAACAGCCATAGAAAACTCTTGGGTTCATTTAAGGAGAAAGAAAAGAGACAGAGTGAGGCAATTGAGAGAAGTTCCTCGAGCCTCTGAAGACTTCATTCAAGCTATGGAAGAGGAGAAACCTATTCCCAAAGAGATTGAAAATAATCCAGATTGGGCTAAGTGCCCTGACGAGAGCTCCCCATCCAGGCCTGCCGTGTGTGGTGCTGAAACAGCTGTGTCTGAAAGTCACCACCCAGACAATAGCCAAGAACCAATGGAGGAGGAAGGGACTGAGAAAAAGGGAAGGACAGAGGTTTTAGAAAGTGTCAGGGGCTCTTTCTGTGCCACTGAGGAGTTAGATGCTCTTGAAGAAGTTGCCAATACAGTGGCTGAAAGAGAGAAAAATTCTCAAGGGGCTCCCGGACATTATCTTTTTAAATGTTTAATAAATGTCAAGAAGGAGGCAAATGACGACACAGTGGTAGAGATGCATTGGGTTGAGGGACAGAACAGGGACTTAATGAACCAGCTCTGTACGTATTTACGCAACCAGATTTTTAGGCTTGTTGCTAGTTAGCCACAAACAAATTCCTGGCACAGCTGGGTCAGTCCAATGTAGGGCAGCTTGCCTTTTAGAACTTCTTTTTACTAATTCAGGAGAAAAATCAACGACACTAGCACAAATTTTTTTTTTAAGACAATTCTAGTGAGTCAGCCCTGGGCTGGATGTTTTTTTGTTTGTTTAGATACAGGGAATCACTGTAAAGTGACACCAGAGGAAATGTCCTGGATGTTAGTAACAATAAAAAACTACCAGGAGGCTGGGGTTGTAGATGGATTTAAATCTCTCTGGCTTCGTGTAGGGCTGGCTCTCCAAGGCCAGAAGCTTGTTTGTGTAGCATCTGAGGTTTAGGTCAGGCATCTGTTTCATTTTGGCTGAGCTGGCACCTTGGCCTGCAGGGATATGCTGTCTTTCAGGCCTTCTCTGGAGGGTACTGCTACGGAGAGGCAAGTAGGTTTCATTATCTCCTCTCAAAAGACAGATCACTTGGCAGGCTCAGGGGCTGTCTTCATGAGTCAGCATCTAAGACTGAACTTGCTTACTAATGTTCTGATTGACCCTTCACACAAGTCCCATGCCCCGCCCCATATCTCCAAATAAGAACCTAACCTTAGGGGTCCGATGGTGAGTTAGGGCTAGATACAACACAAGAACAAAGAGCTTCTGATTCATTCCCAGGAAGATATGCCTCAACCTGGGTTTTCTTGATGATTAGAAATTGGCAAGAGGCATGTGCTTAATGAGTAAAGAAGAGAGTCATGACTCATCTCTTTGATGCTCTTGCTCCAAAACCTAAGAGTAAAGCAGTATTCTCCACTCTGAGCCTGGGACGTGTTCTTTTAGCAGCATTAATTCTATACAATTTTAGAATTATTTTCAAATCTCAACCAAGATTCATTTGGTTTGCTCACGCCAAGTGCACACACACGCGTGCGCGCGCACGCACACACATATATACATACTTAGAATATTCAGAAATGAAAAGGGGCAATCCTATTTCTTGTTTCAAGGGGCTTTCTGTGATTGAAGTTGTCAGAAACTAGGAATACACATTTGTTGTCCAAGTAGTCTGTTGGCAGTCAGGTGGTGGTCATTTTTTGACAGGTAAATTGATGCTGCTTGAACATTAGTCTAAATAGTCAACTCTAATCCTCACTATATTTTCTTACTGTCAGTAGAATTTGGATTCCTAGTGTAATCATCTTCTCAAAACAAGCGTTCCATTAAGAATGCTTTGGGTTCTGTTAGGGTTGGAAAGGCTGGGGTTTTGTTTTAAGCACCATGTGGGACCCCCAGGTCTTCTTTCTCCAAGACTAGCTCTATATTCACTAGGCTGCGTTGTTCCAATTCTGAGGTTTTATCTAGAGCACTATAGATATCTGTCACTCTCCCTTCCTCAAGGGAAACAGAGCAAGCACTGAGGTTTTTTAAGAGTAGGGTCATGAAAAAGCCACCTTGAGCACACATGGGATTCCTTTGCCCAAAGGTGTCAGCTTCATTGTTACAAGCCTGTACCTGTGATTTTCTGTCCTACAATGTTAGAGCTAGGAGGGACCTCGAAAGCATTTCTTATACCCCACTCCCTTCAGATACCCTCCATTGTACAGATAAGAAACCAGTATCAGGGCCAGGAAGCTAATTAGGAGCAGTGCTAGGGCTAAAACCCACATTTTCTGACATTAGGGCATATAATTCCTTGTGTTTGAAGTATTCATTAAATGATAACTTCATATTTAAAACAGAAAACAGTATTTGCTGTTTTTGTCATAGAGAAAGGGAACAAGTAGTTATAGAGCACTTATTGTGTGCCAAGAAACTTTGCTAATTGCTTTTACAGTTCTCTCATTTGATCCTCCCAACCACCCTGTGAGGCAGGTGATCATGAGCCCCATTTTGCAATTGAGGAAACTGAGGCAGACAGGTTAAGTGACTTGACCAGGGTCACACAGCTAGTAAATTTCTGAGGCTGGAATTTGACTCAGGTCCTCCTGACTCTAGATTCAGTGCTCTGTCTACTGCACCATCAACTCTCTCTGGAGGATAGGATTTTAGAAGGAAAAGGGATCTTAGAGGTTCTGTGGTCCAACCCTTTTGTTTCTCAGGTGAGGAAATTGAGAGCTGGAGCTGATAAGTGACTCAACCAACATCTTAGTAGGTGGCAGAGCCTGTGGCTCCCGATCCAGGGGCCTAGTAGTATTGTGGGGGATTCCTAGGCTGCCCCAGGTTCTATGGGACGCTGTGTGAACTTTCCCATTGAAGGCTTTTGATTTTGGAGGAGTTAAACCAGGATTATACTTCCATTTAAAATCATGTGGAAACAAGTTGGAGCTTGTCTGTATTTGAACCCTTCTTGATTTTAAATGCCTCACAGGGAAAGATTAGGCTACTTTTTGGCTCAGATAAGCTGGCAGTGTTTTCCCCATTTATAGAACATTGAAATATCTAAGACAACCAGTTAGTTAATTTAAAAATGTTTTTGCTTGAGTACATATTTTCCATTTGGGCTAGAGGGTAATGGAGTTGGATGTCTCTCTTCTTTTAAGGAGTAGATTTTTGTTCCAGGGCATGTGGTTGGTTAGACTCATCAAATCAGCACAAGACTGACTATCAAGTCTAGAGGTCCAGGCCTTTTTGAAGAAAGGTCCGTGTTAGTGTCAGTCTTTAGCAGGCTCTCCTAGACATGCTCTTCTGCCCCTGCTGCTGCTTCCCCTGTGCTTGGTAATTGGTGGAGAGAGGGAAGGCAAGCTTGCTTCTGACCACCACTGCCCTTCTTCCCTACTGGGATATATGCTTTCAGAACTTCTCTCCCTTTTCCTGTCTCCCCAGCCTCCATATGGAACACTGTTTACTGGGTTTGCTCTTGAAGTGTGCCTCTTCTTGCCATACTTCTGTGTCCGTGACATTGAAGCAGGCCATGCTTGCTGCTCTTGTTTGACTCAACCCCATTATTTCTCCCCTTTTTGACTTTGATGGATGTGTTTGATTCTCCAGGTACAGTGGTCTCTTGCTTATTCTTTTTATGTGCGTGTGATTTAGAGGCTCATCAAGAATGAATAGAATTGAGTTTGAGAAATCTTTTGATGTTGATGTAGAAGCCAAATTGAATGTATATTGTTCAGGAACAAACGGCATTGATATCCCTTCTGTTTTAATCCCCCAAGTGATTTCCCTTAGTGTATTTGCTCCTTCAAGGGGTACAGCCAGAATTGTAAAATTGCTCTAGGCCTATTCTGGACTGAGAAGATGTCAGTAGTCTTTCCACGATCCTTTCCTTGTAGGCTGCTTACCTGCTGTATCTGACATGTATTGCCTAATTAACTGATAACACTGTTGAAGATCTTTGGAATAGGTCTAGTATGTTCAGACTGGGCTACATTTGAAAGAGAGCAAAGTGCTGACATATCACATGGCTTGATTGGTCTCATTGAACCTAGATCTGTGGCTAACCCCCTAGCCATTTTCTGTTAGTGGCATTTCGAAGAAGTTGGTTGAATATGAGGATGCTGTTAACATTGAAATTGCATCCTCAGCCCACTTTCTTAGAACCCTTTCTGGTCTCAGTTTGTGTTTAATGTTTCTAAGTGAAGTTGGTTCCATAACTAACAACATTCAATCTTGTACATTGTTAAGAGTGAGTGTAATAGCCTGGTTTAATAGCAGTGGGAATGTTCAATAATACTGTGGTACAGCAACTCTGAGAACATAGAGTTGATAAATTAGTGGGTCAGAGACCCCCTAAAGAAGACACTAGGTGGTAGTGCCAGTGATGTCAGACCTCCTAAGTTCAGACCCCACAAGCTCATGGTGATCATCAGATCTTTGTCTGGCATAACATGGGTTGGGAGTTCTACAAAGAGTATGATGTAGTATAGAAGAGTGCTAGATTAAAAAACTAGCCATGGTGGCACATCAGCATGGGCAGTGTTTAAGTGGCTAGAGCCTAGGCGTGCCAAGTTTGCATAGATCTTTGGAAAGATCTCTCTGCTGGAGTGCTGCTGGTATTACAACTCCCTTGAAATACGTTGTTTTCTGAAGCCCGACATTCCTCAACTTCTTGAGTGGTGCTGAAGAGCCGACAAGGCTGAAGTGTACGATGCCTCAGTTTTTTCAAAGGGCCTATTATGTATAATGATGGTTTGGTTGTCTCCCTGTCCTAGGATGTCATATTTCACATCTGTCTCATGGAGTACGAGAATCTCTCAGCAGGATGTTAAGATTGCCCAGAGCTTTTGTCTCATGCCTTTCCTGGGTGTGAGAGCACCTTGAGTACATCATGTCACTCGATCTTCCGTGGGTAGCATGTTTGGTCCTTGACATGGGGGATTGAATCGGTCCTGTAATACAAATGTTGTGAAGCATGGGAGGTATGTTCCTGTTTGAGAGTGGTTAGGATGCAAATCTAGTTCCCTTAATACCTAATGCTTTAATATGGCCTTGCTTTTAAACACCAACCACTTCTGGCTTGTAAAGGCTATTACTCTGGGAGGTAGAAGCCAGCTGTTTGTCCAGATCTGGCTTTAGGGCTCTAAACAAGTCGTTCAACCTTTTATTCATTTCCTGTCCCAGGACCTGCCCTGTTCTTGACACAAGCAGTACATGGCATTCCCTCTCATGGCCACAAGGGGGTATTTGTGCCCTTTTTTTTCCAAAGTTCTCGATTTCTTATGGGAAAGAATGGCTTGGGCCTTGGTGTTGGTATTTTCTTAAAGAACCTTTATATTTTAATTGCCTCCGACCTGAAGATTAGCCTTCCAGATGAGCCATTTCCTCCTCAGCTATCATCAAGGACAGGAAGTTCTTTGTACTTTGTATTTGCTGTTAGCCTTTAAGAAATTTTTAAAGGGGGGGAAGGGTCACCACAGTGAATACAGTCTCAGATCTGCCTAGAAATTTGGAGAGCTTCAAGAAAGAAACTATTTGGGACAGTCTCTGGTCAGTTTTTTCATCATTTTCCTTCTTCCTGTTTAGTTTGATGATCTGGGTGTGAATACACTAATACTTCTTGCATATTGTTGTTTAAACCCAGGCAGCCTGTTGAGTGGCGAGGGGGCCAGTATCTGCACAGTGCTGCCATCACTTTTCTACCCTAAAGCTCCTCCTCTGGAAGGTGTGTTGTAGTTCTGTGCCTGGGCAGGGCATCCTGCTGGCTCTGCTTCACCAGTACCTCAGGCTCATGTTCTATGGCCATTATACTGGCACTGAACTCGACCTCTGCCTTATTTAGGGAGCTGGCTTTAGAAGGAAGGAACCAAGTACTGGAGTTTAAACTCTTCGACCTTCACTTCCTGTGAGCATGGACATGCTGGGCTGGGAATCTTTGGCCTTGTTTCATTTCTCTTCAAGGCAGTGGACCTTGGCGAAGAGGTGGCTGAGTTGGAGAAAGGCTACTAGGACTTTTGGAACTGACCTCTTGGTGTTAACTAAAAGATAATTCCTGTACTAGACTGCAGGTGACCAGAAGAGAAGCCACTGTGTATGCCCCAAAGGTCTTTTGTGAGGCCTTTGTTTTAGGAAAAATCTGGACAAACATGACCAAGTTAGTGAGGAACCAGGAAAAGCATGGTGGTCTTCTTCAGGTGTTTGAAGGACTGTAATGAGGAAGAACATTTGACTTGCTGTGTTTCCCAGCATAGGGCAGAACTAGGAGCATTAGGGAAGAGGTGTAGGTGCAGATTTAGGCATGATGTAAGTAAAATATCTAATTGAGTTATCTAAGAGAATGGTCTGCCTCCTAAGCTAAGAAGTTCCTTAAGATCTTCAAGGAGAAAGGCTGCATGAAGGCCACTTGTTGAGGAAGGGGTTCTTGGCCAGGTAGGAGTTGAACTATTCACCCTCTGAATTCTTTTGCATATCCTAGATTCTGTGAACACTAATTCTGGGGTTTCTCAAGGCCTCCAGACCCAGAAATAGCTTAATGGCAGTAGTGGGTGGGAGCTTGCTCCCTGGGGCCATGGTTTGATTTCTTTGGGTCTCTCCTTGGCACTAAAGAGTTTTCTGAGAGCCCATCACCTCTGGTTCCTCAAATTTGATTCACAATATGCTCTAGGACTCTTAGGGCTGAGCCTCTTGGGGTGCTTTGCTGTGACTCACCCAAATGACTAAAACAGCAGTTTATTTACTTAATTGGTCATTGGAGCAGCCAATGCTACATTTAGCAGACTTGTGCTTGTACTTTGGAGGAAGCATGTTTTGACTATGGTGAGGGTGCCATACCTCACAACCACCACTGAGCTGTAGCTTCTTTGTCTGTCTTGGTCTAATCAGAAGCCCCGGCGTTCTGAGCCTCTGTGCCGGGGGTTTATTAGTAGATGCTGATCACATTAGCTGGTGCACGTTAATTTTCCAGGATTGGAGTGTGCTTGTAGCTTTGATGAGGAAAGATGTTATATTAATCCAAGACAACAGAATAGTGAATTGGACCCATTGGCTATAGGGCCCATTGGGGTGGGGAGGTGGGGATGGGGGCTCTTGTTAAAGGAAGGATCCTAGGATGAAAGGCCTTAGATATGTGCTATCACCTTTTTAGCCCCAAACAGAGCCCAAATTCTCATTTTGTTGGAGAGGCTAGATTTCTGTGAGGTGTCCCATCCTCCCCTCCCCCCCAACCTCCTAAGCCCTACCTGACCCATACCAAGGAGAAAGAACTTTAATTAATGACAGTAAGGAGGAGAGAAATCACTTCTTATTCACATTGGATAACTAGGCACTTGAGGTAAAATTCCTTCAACCTCACTTCCTATGATCAATGTCTTAGGGTTAGAGTAAGAGAGATAGCTTATTAGTTTTTAATTCGTACTACCAGATCTTTGTATCTGGCAGTATTTTTAGCTCCAATAATTAGTGGTCATAAAAAATAAAAATGTGTAGTGAAAGTACATGGATCAGGATCAATGTGAAATAACTGTTAATTACCTAAAGACAATTTGGCAATATGGGATTAGATTATAATGGACATGATGCATGATTTTCTTTCTTTTTTAGCAGTTAGTACCAAGTATCTTAGTCACAGAACAAAGAGGACCAGTTTGCTTTCTGAGATTATTCCTTGTGAGGAGATTTGCAGACACTGATCTTGCTGCCTCTGGCAGTTGTTGTAGGTTTTCCTGGTGCAGGTGTCATCTGACTTAATGAAGAGGGCAGTAGTGGTGGCAGGTGCTTCCCTCCTTTGGATGGGGCCAATCAGGACTGGCATGTTGGGATTCTCAGCACATCCTAACAACCTCCCCTTAGAGGTTTTCTTTTGGGGCTTCTGCCAGAGGATTATAAAGTCAAGGTTGAGGCAAAAGGCTTGGGGACCCAGGTGGTTTTTTCCTGTCTTGGAAGGGTCTGTGATCTTGATATGTGGGTTAAAGGAAGCAAGGTGGCAGGGCTAGAATATGGAAGAACACCCCCTACCAACCTGGAGTCCATGCACTGCTCAGACAGGGGCTTGCCTGAGGACTGGAGTACCCTGAAGCTACTTCTGGGATGAACCTCTGTCCTTCAGTTTGGTAAGATTTGGCCATACTACTTTCTAATGAGCCTGAAAATGCCTTGCCTGCCATGCCTTGTACTGATCTGACCTTGGGGGTGCTGATCTTGTTTTCCCTTTCTGGGGAGCCAGCAGGATTTGCTAGCCCAAATCTTGGCAGGAGTAGGAGTGTTTTGGTGTATAAGCTGTGGGAAGCTTCTCTCTCTCTCTAGAAAAGCCTAGCTTCCGTAAGAATGCCAGGCCGTTGTGCTGTGGGGGATGGAGGGTGTCTGTTGAATGGGAGGCAGTGGCTACTGTTTCTTAAATGTTGGTAAGAACAGAGAGCTCCCACAGCTGGGGGAAAGCTAACCAGAGAGTGCTAGCCCTGGGTTTAAAATACAGCTGCAATGCAAGGATGAAAATAAGTTGAGCGCTGTTCACTCTGTCTTGTGGCTTCACTGCTCAGAGGCCTTGCTCCAGAGTGGTAGAAGAGGAGAATGCTATGGTGTGCTATAGGAAGGAATGGGCACCATGTGAGGAAAAATTCTGAAGCTGGTTTAGAAGCTCCAAGGGAATCTGCATTGTGAGTGAAAATGTGAGGACAGTAGGACAAGGGATCTTACCAGAAGCAAGGCCAGAACTGGATTCAGCTTGAGAGATGATATTGCCCTCTTAGCAAGTCATTGGCATCATCAGGAGGAGCTGCCTCCTCAATCACAAGATAACTGCGCCAATTAAACTATGCACATCTTCCCAGCTGAAACCTTTGTCCTGGTAACTGGGAGCTATGGGCACAGATTGTTACAAAGTCTAGAAGGGGAAAGGAAAAATTTGATTTTATTTTTTTGGCTCAGCGGGAGCTATACTACCTGGGAATGAGAGACAAAATGTTTCTGGAAGCTCAAGGACAAAGGCCACACAGAAACCCTGTCCTAGACAATAAGGAGAGCTCAAAATATTTGCTTAGTGTTTTGATGTCATGAGAACTAGGTCCTTTGGAGGAAGGAGTTCTGTAGTGTGGTCAGATGACTAGTACTTGATTGAGCCCTGGGCTTCCTAGTCCTTTTTCCTTCCCCTGCCTATGTCCTTATCCCTGTCCCTGTGTAGGTTCTGCCAGTGGTCTGGCAAGCCTATAAGCCGTGGTATTCCCTTTGGCTTCTGCTGGATTCAGGCTCACGGGGGATGTGGTTGCCTTTCCTAGAGAGCATTAGGTATTGGCACAGATAATAGACCATTCCATTTTGGGAGGTGGTGTCACTACTACAGAAAGGGAGCTCAGACTGAGAGACAAGACGGGAGAAAGACTGGCCTTGGTACTTTCTTAGGCGTAATTGATGACCTGCTTGCCTCTCTAGAGGGCCCAGCTGGTGCCTGACTTGGACTGGAAGGCCCCTGTTCCATTTTTATTCCTATATTTCTGTCTAATCCTGCTCCTGTGATCTGACGTCCACAAGACTGCCTTGATTCCATTCAGATAACTCATTACCTTTCCCTTTGCCTTTTGATCCCAGCCCTTGTTAGTTACACCCGATCCATTCCCCAGATTCTCAAGTTTCTTTTTCACATACTGCCCCAGTTGGCCCCGTGGTTGGATTTCTTGGAGAAGTTCAGTGTCTGGCCCCTCCCTACCGTGTACCTTTGACCTGAGTTTCTTTCTATGTTACTCAGCATTCGGAACTTGGAGACGCTTCTGGAAGTGCTGTGGAAAAGAGTGACCCACCAAGTTTCAGGTGGATTAGTCTTTTCATTCAGTCCAAACTCCAGACCTGGATGGCCCCTGAACCCCAAAATCCGAAGCTACTTCCTTGCCTTCTCTGTCAGGTGCTCACCTTGTTTGAGTGTTACTTAGCAAAATGAATGATTCTTCCTGCCTTCTTACTGTAGGGAGGGTTGGGGTCAACTCTGTTCACTTCTTTCTGTCATCCGTGGACTTCATTCATATAGCTGTGTCCCTGGACATGCTGAGGTCATGAGAGTTGGGTTCTAGTTCAGCTATTGCCATTGACCAGCTCCAGAGGAAGTCGTTGAATTTTCCTAGACTTCAGTTTCTTCATATAAAACTTAGGTTGTTAGCATTAGATCATTCGTTCCACTTCCAACATTCATTGAAGAGGGAGCATCAGTAAGTAACACGACATGGGAAATCGGAAGGTAAAATTGTCTTCTGGCTGAGGTGGGTCTAGAGGCTGGAATGATGTGCTGGACCCTCCACAGAGGAGCCTGTTACATCACACTGGCCGTGGCTACTTAGCCTCAGCCAACAGGGAATAGGTAGGAACTGTAAGTAAAACAGATTCGCCTGTTATTTTCTGCTTCTCAACCAGTGTTGGAGAAACTGGCTTCTGAGAATATCCTTGTCAGACCAGAGAAACCTTCAGACAAGCAGATGAGTGTGGCTGAGGCTTCAGGGGGTAGTATAGGAAAGGGCCTAATGTTGTGAGAGGTCATCTTGGCAAGGAACCTTAGTGAGTGACCTCAGTAGGACACAAATCTGAGTTTGTAATATGGAATTTGGGGTGTGAGGTATGGGGCTAAGTAGCCCAGCCGTGCAAGGAGACCTCTGCCTGCACTGATGGCAGTAAAACCAGTGGCAGGTCCGACACAGGAAATGCATGGATGGCCCTTTTGTTTTCTGCTGAAATGTCAGATTGATCTCTTCATCTTCTCATCCCAGTAACTTCACTGGCCCGCTGGTCCTGCTCTCTTGCCCCTCTCCTCCACAGTGAGAACAGAGATGCTGCCCCTGGGGTGGGGGTGGGGTGGGAGTGGGAGTTATCTTTTCAAGAGTAGATAGGCCTTAGTTGCTCAGTGACTTTTTGCAGGCCAGCAGCAGATCTGAAGCCTCGTTACTAAACTCTCTTGCCTAATGTTGCCAGGCTTATTGTCCCCGTATGACCCAAATAAACAGACGATCATGTGAACCCAGTAAGGCTTTTTGTTTTAAATAGCAATTGTCTCTTTTAAGCCCAGAAGCAAATGGGTTATTGGGGGCAAGAGAGAGGCCAGGACCAAATCCTCTTTTGACTCTACTTCTGAGATTGGCTCAGAATCCTACTTTATTTCTGGTGGTATCTCAGTAGTTCTGTGGCCAGGAGATCCCACTTCCAACACTTCATGAGCTGTATGATCATGAAAACCACTTAGTGACTGACAGCTTCAATTTCCTCTGGTTATGGGGGAACTTCTTATGAATGTGTTGGGATTATCAGCCTAGATGGTCTGGGAGAGCTGTTCTTCCCATCAGGGAGTGAGAAGAGGCTTCATTCAGCATCGTGCCTATGTGCATGTGGCCTTGTGTCCCTTCGAGTATTTCCCACGTGGAAACCAAAGGCCTGAAGAAGGCTGAAGCAGAATTCTTGCTCAGAATAGTTTCACTCCATGCGGACTCTAGGCTGAATGCAGCAGAGATGATCCCAAGTAGAGCAAGGCCTTGGGTCACTCTTGTAGAGTGTTCTATTTTTACGTAGGACTTTTCCTTTTATCTTTTCCTCCCCTCTCTTCCTGCCCACAACCCTTGGTGTCCAGGATCATTCCATTTCCTTGAGGCTTTGGGATATTCCAGGTCCTACCCCCCCATGCAAACTGCACACAGGCCTAACTTCAGCCGGAAAGGTGTTGGTTGGTCTCACACCTTGGTCCCCTCCCAGGGACAGAGAAGGACCACCCAACCACTGAGATGTTCCTCAGTTTCTCAGAGTCCTACTGTAGCTACAGTGATGGGACAATAGAATGTGGAAAGAGACCCAAATTCTGACTCAAGCTTTATAGATGGGTGACAATGAACCTCAGTTTACTCATCTGTAAATTAGAAATAATACTAACCTCACAGGTTCAATGTAAGGAAAGTAATCTGCAAATCTTAATGATAAAAACAGCTGTGAAGATTATTGTTTAGACAGTCTGATGACATCAGAAGTGCATTACATTTGGAGTCAAGGCAGTTGGGCAAACTAACTGGTTCTGCCACTGACTGGGTCAGTGGACCTTCACCTCCATGCGCTAGTTTCCTCACTTGAGAAAATGAAGGAGTTGGACAAGAATTCTATTTTACAAAAGAGAAAACGGGTGCAGAGAGAAGTGACTTGTCCAATACAAGTCAGTAAGACATTAAGTGCGAATGATCTGCACGTGTGTTCTGAGAATGCAAAGGCCAAGCAGCCCCTGCCCTCAAGGAGCTGACCATTTAAGGGTGAAGGGTAGCTAGAAGGCACAGAGGTCTTATGATTCTAAATCAAAAGGTCTGTCCCATTCACTAAGGCCTTTGCCCCAAGCTGTTGCCTGAGCAGCTGAAGACCAGTGGATTTGTAACATCCACCGGAAAAATGTTGCCAAGTTTCTTTCTTAAGTCCCGTGTTCGGATTTTTCCCGGCCCCTCCTAGACTAGGAGCTGTTCCTGGTACCTAGGTGGGCAAAAGGGGATGGCTTGACCTGTCACTTGCCCAAACAAATAGTGTCTAGAAAGGACCACAGCTGGACAAGATGGAAGTGGATAGGTTGCATTTAGGTCTCAAACCAGCCTTTCCATTTAATAAATAAGGAAACTGAGACTCAACCTAAACTAGCTGGGTGAAGGTAGCAGAGTCAGCATTGCAGCCCCGTCCGCGCTCGTATGTCTCTTAGAAGGCTGTGGCTACCCCCTTTTCGGTGTTTTAAGTGATTCGACGCCAGCTGCTTGGATGCAGACAGGGACGCGAGGCACAGATCCGGCTGCATAATAAGAATACACCTCCCACTCGGGACCCAAGCCCAGTCTCAGGGCCACTTATTCTTGCTGAGGGTAGCAAGCGACAGTCCCCAAACTGGGAGCCCCTAGACAGAGCCTGAGCCAGATACTTCTCAACCAGCACAGAGGGAGGAAAGTGGGCCCAGAACCCTGCTGGGGGCTCCGTGGCCCGTGGGGCCAGTCCCAGGAGCCCCTTGCCGGCCGCGGTGGGTCACTTGGGGCGCCCGGGGCCGAGACTGGCTCTTAGGGCGGGGTTAGGAGTGGAGCCGGGCCTTCCCCCCGCGCGCCCCACCCCGCGGCCGCCGAGAGTGGCCCGAGTGGTCCGGGAGGGCAGGGCTTCCGCCCTCCACGTTGTTGTTCCTGAGCCTGGCCACACCCCCTGCCCCCACCCGGGGCCTTGGACGCGTCCCGAACCCTTCTCTCTCTCCTTCCCTTCGCCCCCCTCAAGTCGAGGGCGGCCTCCGGCTGGGGTCGTCGGGAACCCCAGAGAGCCGGACGCACGTGGGCAGAGGGAACACTTCGGGGTTCCTTGGACTATGATAGAGAAGAATGAGGCTTAACACAGGAGGTGGGAGATGGGAGATGGAGGAGGGCGGGAGTCTTCACTTCCTCGACGGAATGGCAGGATGCCAGCCACAACGTGAGACCCGGCTCTCCCTCTTCCTTTTCTTCATCCCCTCAGCCCCCTGCCCCGGGAGCTCATTTACCCTAGCGGGCACTGGCCCTTTAAACAGGCAGCCGACGGTGCGGGGTGTCCATGTGGAGCAGCTCCATGCCGTGTTGTCCTGCCCGCCCATTGGCCCGCGGCCCGGTGACGTCTGTTAATGAAATGCGAACGCACTGCGGGGGGAGGATCGGCTGCAAAACCCGGGAGCGGATCGCTGCTCCATTCTTCCCCGCCCCCTCTCCCGGAGCTTCCTCCTATCGGCCCCGCCCAGGGGCGGAGCACCGCTGGAATTGCAAAAGACTTAGGAGGGCGAGGGGAGTGCAGCAGATTGGGCGGGGGGGGGAAGCAGGCTCGCAAGGAACCGAGGCGCCGAAGATCTCCTTCCTACTCTGTGCCTCGCCCACCTTAACGGAGCCCATATGGCGCTAGTGTAAGCGTCAGATCCTTGCCTTCCTAGACGAGGCGGGACCCAGAGGATCCCCTCGCAAATCGCCGCCTAGCCCAGTCCTAGGCCCCGAGGTGCGTGCGGGGCCGGGCCGAGCGGAGCTACGCTGAGAGGCGGAAGTGGAGCGTGGATACCGGGTCCGCCCTACCCTCTTGCAGCCCCGCCTCCGGCCACGTGTCCACGCGGCCGCCCATCCGTCCGTGGGCGGGGTTTGCCCCGCGGGACTCCGCCTACCGCGAGGCGCCGCTCCTGAGCCTGGGCGGGCGGGGCTCCGGTCCGGGCTTTGGCGGCGGCCCCGGTGTAGTAGCGGGGGCGGCGGCCGGGGGCAGCGCGGCTGCTTCCCCTTGTTGTGTGTCGGTGCCTCCTCGCCATCTTGTTGCAAAGCCCTTTCTTGTCGGCGGGACTCGCGGGGGCCGCGGGGCGGGAGGCACCGGGCGGGAGGGGCGGGCGGGAGGGGCGGGAGGGAGGTGGCGCCGCCTCGGGGGGGTTCTGGGGCTGCACCCAAGCATTTTTTGCATTTTTATTTTTTTGCAACTCCCATTTTCGGGGGCCGCTTTTGGGGAGCATCTTTCCCGCGATCCCCCGGCGGAGTGCCCCGAGGCCCCCGAGGTCCGCCTGCCCGGCCGGCCGCAGCCCCCCGAGGCCCGCCTGCCCGCCTGCCCCGCGGCGCGCCCCCGCCGCCCGAGCGATGAGCATTGAGACGCTTCTGGAGGCGGCCCGCTTCCTGGAATGGCAAGCGCAGCAACAACAGAGAGCACGTGGTGAGCGGGCCGGGCTGGGCCCCGGGGGCGCGGGGGGGACCCAGGCCGGGGCGCGGGGGGCGGGGGCGAGGCCGCGCAGCGCGCCCGCGGTGCCAGCTCCGGGAGTCATTAGCATTCTGCCGGGGGCCCCAGCTCCGCCCGCCTCTTCTGCCCGCAGCCCCCATCCCTCTGGGCGCCCCTCGCCCGGCAGGGGGCCATGGGGACGGGGCTTGGTAGTCTGGCAGCGAGGCCCCTCCGACTGTCACCGGGCATGCTTGGGGGCTGTGGGGGTCGGCGCGGGGTATGGAGCAGGGTGTGCATGCCCGGTGCGCGCGTCTGGGCGTGTGGTGTGATCGCAGGGGGATGCGGGGAGGTGCGCGTACACGAGTGTGCGTGTGTAGAGTACACGGGTGGGGGTAGGGATTACTCTACGCCGAGAAGCTCCCCTGCTTCCCAGGCCGTGGGGGCCCCCCTGGCTGGGCTGCGCGCGGCTGGGGGCGGGGGCGGCCTTTGCAGAATGAAATGACATCGCTTGTCATATGATCCTGGGCCGGCCCCGCCTGACCCCGCCCCCTGAGCTGGGCTGGGATGGACTTTGGGGGTCCCGGGTCCGCCGGCGATCCGGGGCCCGGAGGGTCTCTTCGGGCGCCGGGCAGACCCCTTCCTCCATGCTCCCCCTACCCCACCCCCTCCCCGAAGCCGCGGGCCCCCTCCCCGGCCGGGTGGAATGTAGAGGGTCTGCGCGTTCCAAACTCGTTCTCGCCTGGAATGTTGCGTGTGTCTGTGTTCCAAGCTTGTTGGTTACTTGGGGCTGGTGACGTGGCCGCGCTCCGCCCCCGAACACGTGCACCGGGGACACTCCCGCTGGGGACTGGGCCGCTGCTACCTCCCCGCAGACCTAGGTTGCCGGAGCGGGGAAGGAGGGGCGGGGTAAGAGGCGGGGCTGAGGAGGGGGCCCAGCCCCGGACGATTGGGCCCGGGGCGGCTCCCTGGGAGAGTATGGAGGAGGGAAGTGACCTGACCCTTCCTTGCCTCCTCCTCCCCACTCCCAGATTTCCTGCATTTATCTCGGGGGCAATTGAAGGTAGCCCCAGGATTCAGGGGCTACGGACTGAGAGAAGACCCTTGTCTGTTCTCATCAGTTATCTCCCTTCCCCCTGCCCAGGGGGGCTGGGAGCAAGGGGGGTGGAGCATCTCCTTGGTATTGGGAGAAAGAGGGACCCATTTAACGTTCTGTTGCCGTGCTGCTAGGCCCCAGACTTGTCCCCGGTCCTTAAACTCCCTGTTGGTAAGGAGGCTGAGGGAAGGAGTGGAAAAGGTTTGTTTCCGTGACTGAGTCTCTCCTTTCTGGGGGTAGAAGGACATTAATTCTTCAGCCTTCATCCTGCTTTGGAAATGCGTGCGTGCAGGATCTGGGTTGGCTCTCCCCGCCCCCTCTTTCCCCTCGTCTCGCCCCTCCCCCTCCCCGGCAAAAAAAAAAAAAATCTTGCGCTCCAGCGCTCTCTTCCTTTCCCTCGGCGTCTATTGTTGCTTCAGTGATGAGTCATGCTGGAGGTTGTACGAGTGTTGTGTGTGCGTGTATGTTCGAGGCCTCGCCCGCTGAGAGTGTGTGCGTGTGTGTGTTCGTGTGTTCATGCATGTGCATTCGAGAACCTCAGAGCTGGGTAGGAACCTCTCCTGGGCCGAGTGACCGCCACACAACACCAGCTGGCCTCTCAAGGTCAGAAGTCCTTCACCAGTGTGAGAAGATTTTTCCAGGGTCTGTGATCTAGTGTCTGGGGGGAATGCTGGGAGCCCATGAGTTGGGGACCTCCCTCCCTGCTATGTACATACGATCGCTGCCCCACTCCTCGTTCCAGGTCCTCAGCCAGGTCAGCGCCCGGCGGTAGTACTAGGGGGTCACTGTTTGCTTGGGTGGTTTGGGAAGGGACTTTGCCCGGCTGGTTCTCACCTTCCTTCTTCTCCCCACCCCCTCTATGTTTTTGTAGTATAGATGTCTATGGTCTCTGGAATTTCCTGAGAACCCCCACCCTCCGATGCAGTTTAAAAGAGGAGGCAGAGAGTGAGAGAGAGAAAGCTGGGTCCATTCCTTCCTTTTCCCATCTCCTGCAGAGTGCCTTCTCAATCCTCTCCACACCTGAACTCCCACACAGACACTCAAAGGAGCACCAGTGCCAAGCAGGACTTTTGAGAGTTCCATAGATGACCAGGAGGGATAAGGGAGACTGAAGACTTCTGTCTCACTTCCCATCCTTTGCTCTGGAAAGGTGTAGACAGCAAGGGGTGGGGGAACCTTGTGGTTCTCTGGTCCCTGAGTCCATACCAAGGTTCAGGTCTACATCTGCCTGTTACAATGGCTCACTAGAATTACCCACCCTAGAAGACAGTGGAGAAAAAAAGTCTTTCTCTAGGCTCACTTGAGAGAGATCCAGTCTCCTGGAGGGAATTTGTGTCTGTTTGGGTGTCTCAGCCAACCCCAGGGACGCCAGAGGTCAAGCCATCCTTCTTTTGGCCACTTGGGGTGGAGAAGAGAGAGAGCAGTAGGCTGTCATCTGGACCCCAGGATGGTTGAGAGGTCAGGCTGGACAGTCATCCTCTTCTGCCCTGGTCTTTTACATAGACTGCCTTTCCAGCTCCCAAAGGGACCTCCTTGGTTCCCCCACAATTCCAGCCCAAGCATCTCCACCAGGAAGAAACAACTGGGTTTCTCTTTGTCCCACTGGGGTACTACATGCTCACCAGCCTCCAACCAAGGTCTCTGATGTGTTTGGTTGTTCTCTGAGGTGCCTGAACAGAGCCCTTCCCTAGTCCTCTGGGCCTTCATTTGTGGGGGTGGATTAAAAACTGACCTGTGGACCTGGTTGGACAGAACCATGGGGGTAGAGCAGAAATACATATTATAATGAGGAAGCAGAGGGTTAATTCAGTATCTATTAAGTACCTAATGTGTTCAGATCCTGGGGGAGGCACATTTTAATTAAGACACATTGCCTGCTGTCATGGAGCATATAGTGGAAGGGCTAAGACATAGATGGAAGGTCAGAGAAGAATGAAACTGAACCTCTCCTATGGCCTGAGGTATCCAGGGGTGGGGAACCTGAGGCCTCGAGGTCATATGTGGTCCTCTAGGTCCTCAAGTGTGGCCCTTTGATCCAACTCAAACTTCACAGAACAAATTCCCTTAATATAAAGATTTGTTCTGTAAAACTTGGACTCAGTCAAAAGGCCGAACCCTGTGGCCTTGAGGCTGCAGGTTCCCCACCCTATGTAGAGGCCACCATTGGGCCAAGACACCTGCTACCTATTCTACACTTCTTGCATGGATCTAGATCGTTAGTTTGCAAAGTGCTATCCATACCTTATCTGTCTTTGTCCTCCCTACAACCCTGGGAGGCTGGTGCAATTCTTATCTCTCCTTTTACAGACTAAGAGACTGGTGAGGTTACTCTGGGCCCGGGGCTAAGGCAGAATCTGAACCCAGGCCTTCTTGACTTCCATGTCTGCTGTACTAGATTGCCTCACTGACCTTAGAATTTCAGTGTTAGGCACTTATCCAGCTCAGCCTCTGCCAAAGCATGACCCTCAAACAGTGCCCTCCCTGGAAGACCAGGTTCCATAATGCTTCTCCTCGGTCTTCCCTAGCTCACAGGAGTACAGAGGCTGGACTTTGGAGTCAGAAAGACGTCTCTAATACTTACTGGCTGTGCAGCCCTGGGGAAGTCACTTGACATCTCTGGGGTACTGTTTCCTCCTCTGTAAAAGAAGGAGCTTGGACTAATTGTAGTAAGGGAAGCCCCTCCTAAGCTCTTGGGAAGTCCTAGTCACTCAGACCACCTGCCCCACCACCGTCCTTCAGGACCATGGACTAGAGAGTCAGCCACAGGTAGCTGGGAGCCAGAGAAGGAAGGAAGGCCCTACAAAGGGATAAAGACTTCGTGCAGGGGTTGGGGTGGGGTGTCTGTCTGTCTGTCTGTGCCTGTGTCCTTGACCATACTTATCTGTGTGAGAACCAAGAGGGTGAGTGTTTTTGTAATCCTGCATATATGTGTATTCATGTATACAAGTGTAAACATGAGACAGTGTGTGTGTGTGTGTGTGTGTCTGTCTGTCTGTCTGTCTGTGTGTTGGTGACAATACCTCTCAGTGTGTAGGGAGGACAAATGGACAGTATTTAAACCCAGCTATCTCTTCCAGGATTGCTTGGCCTTATCTTGATCCTGACTTTCCAGGGGGCTGGGGAAGGAACAAGAGAAGGTTCTGTGCTGGGAGTCTGGGGGGGACAGAAACAATTGCATGGAGCTTTGAAGGTTGAGCTTCATCTGTAGCCCACTAACATTAGAGGCATTGCTTCCCTGGCATCTTGTCTGTGTATAGTTGTTTGCATGGCATCTCTATTTGAGGGCAGGGACCATCTTTTGGTCTTTGTGATCCCAAAACTTAGCATGGAGCCTGGCACATAGGAAGCACGTAGTAGGTGCTTGTTGACTGATTCATAAAGGCTGGAGGGCTGTCATTCAGGGGGTGTTGGGTGTCATGACTCATCCCTATTTTGCCGTAGCTAGTGTTGGTCAAGATCCTTGAGTCAAGTCTTTAGCCTCTTTGAATTGTCATTTTTAAGGAACAGGGGAAGAGATGGGACTGAGCTAAGGGAATATACCAGGGGCAGATTGGGGAGCACCTGGGCCTTTTGAAAACCCTGCCCCTTCTCCCAGACCAGGCTTGGAGATACCGGGTGCTTCTTCTTGGCCAAGGAGTGAGAGACGGTGTTATGCCACATTGGTTGATAGGAATTTCAAAAGGGCCCCTTCCATGTAGATTATTTGGAGGAGGCAGGAAACTGAGGCAGACGGTAGAAGAGGCTTGGGTAGAATAACGGTCGAGTGTTTGGGCACCATGAAGGCTGGTTTTCTCTCCTTCCTCCCTTCCCTTCCAGCTTTCCTTCTCTTCCCTCCTCCCCCCACGTGGTTGCAAAGAGCAGCTATTTGGAAGGGGGAGGAGTGGAATATACAGGCATAAGCGCACGCACGCGCGTGCGCGCACACACACTCACATACACACACTCTCTCTCTCTCTCTCACATTCTCACATTCACTCACTCACTCTGAAATCTCTTATCCAAGAGCTAAGCCCTGCCTGTCTGTTGGGCAGCCACTGGGTACCTTCTAGTTATGAACCTTTCCTCCTCCCTTTCCTTCCCCCAGAAGGAGGAGAGAATGGATACTGGAAACCTGGGGTCTCTGATTGGCCAAGGCACCCCCCTGCACCTCTGGCTTCTCTGGGGCCCCTCTGGCCAGAGAGCTGTTCCAGAGCAATCCTCTTCCTCCCCCCCATTCCCTCCTCCCTGGGTCATGTTTCTCAACCCCGCCTCTGAGCCTGCCTCCCTGGGGTGGCATGTTTTAGGTGTGTCTCCGAACACATGCAAATGACCTGCTGGGCTAGTTAGCTCCTCCTGTTCCCTATCACCGCCCCCAGCTCTGGGTTTCCAGGGTGCTCAGGCCAGGGTGACCTGGTAATCTGGCCCAGAGCCAGAGGAGAGGTAGAAGGAAAAAAAGGCCAGCCAGGTAGGAGGAGCCGGGGGATTCCAGTGCAGCCTCAGCACCAGGGGGATCCCTCTACCTCCCCTGTCCCACTCCCCAGACACAAAGGTCAGGGGTTTGGGAGAGGCCTCCAGGCCAGCCTTGTGCTGCTTTCTGCACTGATGCTGCCCTTTCTGGGGTGGAGATGCCTGGGTTCTTTGCCCTGACCTCCTTCCTCCAGCCTGCATGGCTAAGCCAACCTGGCATATTCTTTCCCTTTCCTGGACCCCAATTCCCAGAGGAGGAAAAAACAAAAAAACAACCAAGTGCTACAGGTCTCATGATTCTTTCCAGTCACCCCTGGGAACTGTTCAGAGGCCTGCCCAGCCTTTGGGGTGGAGGAGGAGCTGCTGGTTCCAGAAGTGCATTGGACCCTGAGAGGGCAGAAGGTTCACTCCTCACTTCCTCTTTGAGATCCGATCATGGGGCCAAGAGCTCCAGACAGGAGGCAGAAGACTTGGCTTCACAGTCCTGCCTTAGCCCCTTACTTCCTGGCTGTGCGACCCTGGGCAAGTCACCTCTGAACCTCTCTGTATCCATAGGATGCCTCCCCAACCTCCCTTGAAGGGTTGTGAGAATTGCATAATCGAATAATCGCAGCTCCTTTTTATTAGGTTCACAACACAGGTTCCCAACATCTCATTTGATCAGAGAATCAGATGACATGATGGATGTAGAAATGCTTTGGGGGGGAAATCATGAAATATTCAATAAATGTTAGTAAAATTCTGATACCTTTGGAGAGGGCAGTTTGGCCTTATGGAAACCAGGGTTCTGATCATTCAGTCCCCAAGCATTTTTGGGGGGAGAGCCTGGAGGCAACCAGGCAATAGAAGTCTATGGAATAGACACAAGATGAAGCCTTGTAATGGGGGTGGGGAGGATCTAGGAAGGCTTCCTGGAAGAGGAGGTGCTGCCTGAGCTGAGTCAGGTCAGTTCTCTTTTGCTTCATTTTTCCCGTTTGTACAATGAGGGAGGGAGCTGGCCTTGCATGACCTCAAAGGTCCCTTCCTTTCTCTGGTTCTCCATGAGCCTGGGAGGAGACCTGGGCCTGTCATTTCTCCAGTCCAAATCTCAGTTTTCCATTCTGTGAGATGGAGCTGAGAAGCCTTGTGCTGTTCGGAGGAAAGAATTTTGTTAACTACTGTAGAAAGCTGAGTTGTTAGGACAAGGGGATGGCCCGGTGGATAGAGCCTGGGGCCTGGAACCAGGAAGCTCTCAGTTTAAATCCTACCTTGTTAGCTGAGTGACCCCTGCCTAAGTCACTTAGCCTTTGCCTCAGTTTCCTCCCAGGATGTTGTGAAGATGAAATGAGCCAAGATTTGTAAGGTGCAGTGCCTAGCATGTGTATTAGATATTTAATAAATGCTTGATTTCTCTGCCTGCCCCATGCCTCCCAAGCTGCACTTTTGCCTTTGGTAGCCCCTGCCCCCAGCTCCTGAGGAGGATGGTTGATGTCTTCCCTTGGGCCCTGGCATCCTGGCCCCCGGTTGAGCTTGTCTGGTCTTTGTTCTTTCTTACCCATACAGAGGAACATGAGAAACATCGGCTGGAGCGGGAGCAGGAGCAGAAGGCCAGCGCCACGAGGGTTAATCATATGCTGCCCCCTGAAGAACCCCGGATTGAGGCCCCCCCACTTCCCTTGTCCCCTCCAGCCCCACCACCTGCACCCCCACCCCCTCTGGCCACCCCAGTGACTGTCATCCCCATCCCAGTGGTGACAGGCTCCCCACAGCCGATGCCACCGCCACCTCCCCTCCCACTGCCCCCTGCCCAGCCGCTAACCCTAGCCCCGCGCCAGCCAGCCTTGGTCAGTGCACCTGGACTCAGTATCAAGGACCCCATCCCCCCACTCCCCAGGCCACCAGCCACTGCCACCCCACTCCTGCCGGACTCGAAGGGCATCGCTGCACCCACAGGCAGCCCCAAACCCCTGCAGCCCTTCCCCACACCCATCCTGACCATCGCCCAGCACCATGTGGTCCAACAGCCCATTCAGCCCCAGCTGCCACCCCCGCAGCCACCTCCGCCAACAACATTGGCAGCTCTGAAGTTGGCACCAGCTGAGGAGGTGAAACCAAGTGAGCAGAAGAAGCGGCCTGGGGGGTGAGTGAGATAGCAGCATGGGCCCCCAGGGTGGGCAAGAGGACTTTTGCACCCCCCAGGGGGTTGTGGGCAAAGGGAGAGTTCACCATCTCTCCAAAGGTCATCTCACACATACCTTGAGCCCTGGGCAGCCTGACCCTTTCCATAAGCTCCAATGGGATTCTTACTTCACCCTCCCAAAAAGCCCTCCTGAGAGGGATGGCTGCCTATAACCTTTGCCCATCACCCATTTTAATGCAACAAACATTTATTAAGCCTAATTAATGGTGGGTATTCAAAGACAAAAAAAAACCCAATTTCTGTCCTCAATGAGTTTGTAGTCTTAATTGGACAGAAGAGAATCTGTATAAACAAAGTACCTTGACGCCAGATACCTAAAGGGGTATTGATGGGGTTGGGGGTGAGAAGGCATCTTGTAGGGCTGGACACCTGAGGGAAGCTAAGGGTTCAGAGAGCCCAGTGAGGGAGTACATTCCTTCTGGGCAGGGAGACACCAATCAGTGAAAGCAGTGAGGATGTCAGGTTTAGGAACATCTAGCCCTTCATTCTGGACCGTTCAGTGTGAAGAGGAAGAATCAGAGATGATTATACCCAGTACCTTCTGCCCTTCTGAGGACAGACCTTCTCACACTTGGAGGGTGGGACTAGGCCTAGAAAGCCGGCCTGCTCCCTCACCCCCACTGTCTGTCTGGGTTGCAGGATCGGAACCAGGGAAGTCCACAACAAATTGGAGAAGAACAGGTGTGTGTGTGTGTGTGTGTGCGTGTGTGTATCTGAATCTGGTACTCTGGCCTCATTTCCCTGGACCCTATCTCTCTCCCCTGCCTGCTGCCCCCTCCCCAGCTTCCAGACCCAAGCTTTTGCCTCTCTTCCCTGGTTTCCCCCACCGCCAAATCTATGGTCCGACAGCCTGTGCCATTCGCCCTGATGTACAGCCCAGACAGCCAACCAACCCCTGCAGCTGACCAACCGAATCCTCTTCCTCCCAATCCCCATGCCCTTCCCCTAGGCGGGCCCATCTGAAGGAATGCTTTGAGACTCTGAAACGAAACATCCCCAATGTGGATGATAAGAAAACATCGAATCTAAGTGTCCTCCGCAGTGCCCTGAGATACATTCAGGTATGGCGAACTCTGAGGGGTGGCTGTGTTGGGGGAGGGGGCAGGGCCATCGGCGGGCCTGGCAGGTACTGGGAAAGGTCGCATTCCCAGAGCAGATTTCTGGTCCCTCTTTGCGGCTGGAATGTGGATCAGTTGGCTGCTAAGCAGCCTGCGTGTGTTTGGGGTGTGGAGAGCGCTCTGCTGGAGGCTCCGAGGGGGGGAGGGGAAGTAGGGAAGCAGGGCCTGGGCCGTAGGGTTAAAGGCGGGCTGGCAGAGCCGGCTGGGCCTATGCGAAGGCGGCGCAGCAGCGGCTGCCGAAGCAGCTTCCTCTCCCTCCCTTTGGGCTCCGGCTCCAGCGCCAGCTCCCCGCTTTCCCTCCCTCCTCCTCCCCCCCTCCCTCCTCCACGCGGGCAGTGAGCACATGGCCCAGGCTGGCGCTGACGTCAGCGGGGCTCCCTCCCTGCCGGGGGAAGGGAGGAGAAGGGAGGGGGAGGGGACGGGGACGGGGACTGGAGCAGCCAGCCAGCAGAGGAGCGCTGTGTGTGCAGCTGCAGCCGCAGCCACCAGGGCTGGGGGAAGGGGAGTAGGGCAAGGCGAGACCTGGCCAGGGAGGACAGGGGAAGGCTGCAGGGGCAGCTCTTGTACGCCCTCGGAAGTGGGGGCACCCTCTTAATTGTAAAAGGAATTGGATGGGTGGGAAGGTGGGGCAGAGGCTTGAAGGCGCCCGGTAGCTTTGCGGGGAGGAAAGAACCCCGGATTTGGAGTCGGGACCCGGTTGGCATCTCCAATAGCACATTTGCCAGCTGTTTTGTGTGAGGCTCTTTACCTGGCAGAGCCCCAGGGCCCTGTGCTTAATTGGGATGCGGTGATGCTGTTTATTACTTGTGTGACATTGGCAAGTCACAACCTCCGGGCCCTTCCCTTGCCATCTCTGTAAAATGAGCGGCTTGGACAAGATGCTGAGGCGCTTTCCAGCTCCGAATCAATGATTCTCTCTGCCTGAGAGGAAAACACTTCTATTTTCAGACCTGAAAGCACTATATAAATGAGAGTTGCTGTGTTGGTCCAGATTCAGAATTTAAATAGACCACTGACTGTCTCCTACCTCATATCACGGCTAAGAAGCCCTCCCTCCCCCCTGTGATGCTGGTTTTTTCCAAGCTGGACTAATTTGTCCCGGGATTTTGAAAGGCGGGTGGGGGTCGGCGGCAGATCTCACTGGCTTAAATGAAGCAGGACTACTGGTGTTAGGATGTGAATGGAGCAATTTTGCCATGAAAAGACTTGTATGTAGGTTTTCCGGAGGCCCTGGGCCTTTCCTAACCTTGCACCCAGGGGATTAAGGTCACACTGCAGGAATCCAACCTGATTGCGTCAGATATCTCTGGGCCAGGCAAAAAGCTGGACCTCAAGCCCTCTCCACGGTCAGTGTGTTGTGGCTGTGGGCAGGTCAGTGGTGGGCGGTGAGAAGGGAGTAGATCTGGGACGCATGAATAGACTCTTGGATTTAACATTGCTAACTGTCTTAATGGCTGGATTTGGATTTGGAGGTAGGGACCCCGGGTTCAAATTCCAGTGAGGGATATTAACTAGCTAGCTGGCTGAGCTTTCACCCTGCCTGGCCCAAGCTTCCTCATCCTGGAAACAGGGGCATGGACTGACTGGATGGCCTCTGGGGTAGGTCCACTCGGCTCCAAAGCCGCGATTCTGGAGAAGCCCCTTCCTCCCCGAGATAAGGAACTTGGGGCTCCGGGGGATGAAGCGTTATGTCTGGGCTTTGGTTCCCACTCGAGTCCTGCTCCCGGTGCAGGTCTCCCCGCCTTGGCTGCGGTGTCTGTCACTCTTCGCCCTTTAAAAATATCTCCTTCCGTCCGAGAGGAACCCCCCTCGCACCGCCCGCGCGCCCGCGTCTCCTCTGCAGTGGGGTGGGGGTGGGGGCGCTCAGCGGCCAGGCCCGCCAGATAAGACGGTTGCCATGGTAGCTGCGAGTTTCCGTCTCCCTGGAAACCATCAGGGTCCCGCAGGTGTGCATGAGTTCACTGAGCGAAGGCGGGAGCAGAGAGGAGGCGCGCGCCCAATGCTAAGCGTAGTCTGGAGCCGGCTGGCCTGGGAGGAGCCCAGGTCTCCCTCCCTGCCCGCCCGGTGAGGGCGGAGCCTGCTCCGCAGTGACTTAGGCTGGGGCCCCGGGGTGGGGGGAGGGGGCATTTTCGGGGCTCCGCTCTTAAGACGGAGGGGAGACGGCCGGGGTTTGACGTCATTTTTCTGCCTGTATCCCGTCGGTTAGGGGCGAGGGGGGGGTTATCCTCGGCGCGCGGCCCCACCCCAGGATGGCCGTTAGGTTTAATGGCTGCTTCTCGACTCGAGGTCCGCAGGGTCGCTGCTCTGATGTCATTGGGACGGGTTGGGTTTTTAAAATTATTCTTTAATGCGCCGTGGCAGAAGGATACTTCCACCCCCCTGGGTGGGGGAAGGGGCGGCCGGCGGGCTGGCTCTTGTCCAAGCCGCTTCCCGGCACGGGTAGGAGGCGGAGCCGAGGTCGCTGATTGGCTGGCTGGGAATGAGCCGGGGGCAGGGGCGGGGGAGGGGGGGGGTGTGTGCAGCAAATGAGCTGGCCACCGTGACGTGACGCTGCAGAGCTCCGCGTGGGAGCGCGCGTGCTCGCTGCGCTGGTGGGGGGGGGGGGCCTGGATTGGGGAGCAGACGGGGGCAGGGCGGAGAGACGGGGGCAGGGGGAGCCTGAGGTGCGGGAAAACGTGATTGAAATTGACCGTGACGGAGGAGAGAGGCTGAGGGAGCTGCTCTCGGAGGTCCAGCGCGGCCAGCGACGATGTCGAAAAGAGGGTTGCGTTGGAGGTCAGGGGCTGGAGGGCCAGGCCTGTCTTTGCCCACCGAAAGTCCTACTGCCTCGGGCACCGCGTCATCAATCTACGAGCATTTTATTAAGTCAGGCGCCCACATAGGCATGAAATGAAACAAAAAGGAAGGATTGCTCACAACAAATGGAGAAGGAATGGAGGCCTAGGTTCCGTCCTGCTGGAGCTCAGAAGGACCTTCTGGGAACTGCCGGAGTGGGGGAGGGGCAGGGCTTTCCCTACTCGGTCTCCCAGTGGACTCTGGGCAGGATTGAGCAAAGTGTAGAAGTATGGTCTTCCCCAGTAACACTCAACCGGTGTAATAGTGATGATCATAAGAATAGCTAATAGCACTTATGGCTTTAAGGATTGTGAGGCACTTTACGAAGATAATTTCCTCTGCACAGCAAGGGAGCGGGTGGGTGCTATTTTCACCCCCACTCTACAAATGGGGAAACTGAGACAGACAGAAATTAAGTGGTCTGGTCAGCAAGTAAGCTTCTGAGATTGGATTTGAACTCAGGTCTAGTGCTCTCTCTAAAAACTGCAGCTGTTTTTCCTGAGCCTCTAGGATCTCTGGCTACCAGCCTGTATTGCTCTCTAGGAAGAGAGTGCGTAGAAAAGATTTAAGAGACATTGTAATGAAAAGGGAGCGGGCCAGTGGTAGAGTGATGAATAAGAGTGGATCATTGGACCCCAGATTTAGAGCTGGCAGAGGCCTCAGATCATCTGCTCCAAGTCCCTCATTTTAGAGGGCAGGTGACTTGCCCAAGGCCACACAGGTAGTGAGCAAAAAGGCTGGATTTGAACTCGGGTCCTAATACTCCCAAGTTCTCTGTGGCATACCCAGATGCCTTCTGTCTCATTCTAATAGGGGAAACAACATGTACACATACATGAAATATATACAAAGCTGATACAAGATAGACTTGAGGTGAAGGCTGAGAGCTCAGAAGAAGGTATGAATTCCTGAGCTGAGGTTGGAAGGAAATCAGGGGTTCCAAAAGGGAGAAGTGAATGAAGGAAGGATTTATATGTACAAAGCACAGGCAGGTGGGGGCGGGTTCCAGGCCTATGGAGCAGCCAGGACCACAACACCCAAATGGGAAACAGGATTGTCTTTGCAATGCTTGGAGGAGAGATACAAGATCTGCTGAGGGATTTCTAAGGATGGGGAGACTTGAGTGTGTAGACATCAGAGAAGGAATTTGTGGATAGGGCTAGATTGAAGATGAGAGAGCTAGGCACCCTCTGTTGGAAAAGATGGGGTGGGGTGGTAGCGGCACACATGTAAAGAGACTGCAGTGAAGGGGGAATGTGTCAGAGGACTATGAGATGACCTGGATTTTTCTTAGGTCCTTGGCTAGTTGTGGGGAGTGCTATTATATTGGCTGCTTGAGTTGGGCCACAGATTTAGGAGGAGAAGGGGCCTTAACCAGCATCCTGTCCAGCCATCTCATTTTACAAATGAGGACCCTGAGGCAAACTGAGATCACATGAATTGCTTCAGGGTCACAGGGCCAGTAAGTGTCTGAGGTGGCCTTCTCCCTGACTCCACATTCAGGGCCCCATCCACTCTCCTATTGCTGCTGCTCAGCTATGACGAGGTTTAGAACATGGTCAGTACTGTGGTCAGTGGGCCAGAGAATCAGTTAGCCAGGAGGTAAAGAATTGCCTCATTTTGGTGAGGGCCAACTTGAGACAACCCAAATTTGTAGATCCAGTCAACCTTCCCTTGTTGAAAAGATTAAAAAAGGGAAAAAAAAAGTTAATCCTAACAGCCTACATGTGTACTGGGTCTGACAAGATTTGGAACATTCCACACCCATAGTCCCCTACTTCTCCTAAGAAGGGTGGACCAACCTGGGCTGTTGAAATGTCCCCACATTCCCTTTCGTTTCATTATTCTCGCGTCCCTTTCGGTAGACCCTATCAGTACTGTCTTGCTAATTCTCTTGATTTATTTCTGCGTCAGTTTATGTAAGAGAAGGTAGCTGGTGTGACAAACTGAAATGAAGCTCCCTGTCTGCCCCACTTCAGACACTTGATAGCTGAGTGATCCTGGGCAAGTCACAGTTTGTTCAGCTGTAAGATGAGGGGTTGGCCACTGTAGCCCCTAAGGATTCCTTTCCAGCTTTACACTAGTGTTCCCGAGACCTCCCATTGTTCTCTGTGGTCTTTGTGTATGGCAGCGGATACAAAATGAATACAAGTTCTCATTTCCTATGTAGTGCTTGGGAAGTAAGATGATACATATGAAACTTGAAAAGTAATTGTATAAGAAAGTCTGACCGAGTGTTGAGAGGCACAGAGACAGCATTGTGTAGTAGTAAGAACATGGAAGTCTGATCTGGTTCAGACCTTACCTGTGACTCAGTTTCTTCATCTGCAAAATAAGGGGGTTGGATGATGTGGAACCCAAGGCCACTCCCAGTTCTGGATCCAGGAGCCTGATCTTTGGGACCATGGGCAAGTCATTTACTTTTCTGACTTTGAGTTTTCAGCCATGTAAATTGGGAATTCTGATGTCCTACCTACTCTACAAAAGGCTTACAAGGAAATTGCTTTGTAAACTGTCACATACTATAGAAAGGTGAGAAATTGTTTTATCAATGAGAAATTAATTTTCTCAATATGGCATAAGGGCTGTTACAGTTCAGAGAGGACATTGGCATAGACTGCAGTGATTGAGGAAGGTTTCACAGAGAAGATGAGACTTAAGTTGGGCCTTTAAAATGGGTGAGGCTGGAACAGAGGGAGAGGGCATCTGGGCTGGGGTCAAACTGTGATCAGAGTGGGGAGCAGCAGGAGCCAGCGAATGGGGTCAAGTAGTGGAAGCTCAGGTGGGCGTCAAGTAGCTCTGCTGGGAGAGGGGCACAGCAGGAGCCATCCCCAGGATGGGGATGAGTAGTGGAAGCTCAGGTGGGGATTAAGGAGCTCTGCTGAGAGGGGGGCAACAGCAGGAGCCAGTGGATGGGGCTGAGTAATGGAAGTTCAGGTTGGGGAGGGGTGTGAGAGCCTTATGGACATGATGCTGTCTGCAGGCAAGTTCAGCAGTGGATAGAGAGCCTAGAGTAATCTCAAAATACTTGAAGATCCCCTGATTTCCTCAGAATGGGTCCTCCCCTTGGCTATTCAGCAGATGTTATTCAAGGGTTGCTGTGATTTAAAAAATAATTTGATGGGCTCCTTAGTAGGAAAAAGAAAGGGGAAAGAACCGGCTTAGAGGGCCAGCTGGTGTGGTCAGTTTGGGTCTGCCTTGTTGGAAGGGTTGGTTCAGTATATAAGCAGAAACGAGCAGCCTTGTGGTGAGCATCTCTGGTTCTCAGACATTAGACTGCTGCCTGTGCTTGGCCTGAAGTCTTTCCACCCCTGAGAGGACCCACCAGAATGATTAGCGCTCCTGATGGCATTCCTGTGGGGGAAGCCCAGAGTCATGTCTGAGGGATGCAAGAATAGCTCTCGTGTGGGGCAGCTAGGTGATACAGTGGGTGGAGCCCTGGCCCTGGAGTCAGGAGGACCTGAGTTCAAATCCGGACTCAGATACTTGACACCAGGAAGTCACTTAACCCCATTACCTTAAAAAAAACCCAAACAAAAACACTTTGTACTCCTGGGTGGAAAGTGTATGGAAATGGAAATCCAATTCGGTTGAAGTGGGCCCTGTGTGTAAGCGCTCCTCTGATGTTTCCTCACGCCATGGAGCTAGGTCTGTGGGGACCCTGAATCCGCAGGTATGCACCAGTAAAACCCTAGCAAAACAGCAAGAATTTGAATAAGGCTTGGCAGCAGGGCCAGCCTGGCTAAGTTTGGAAAGGGGCCACCAGGTGGGGGTGAATTGTCTTCGGCCGTAGCACTTTGTGAAACTGCTGATGAAGGTGTGCAGGGACCAGGTTTTGCACTGATGGTCGTTGGAAGCGCTGCACTTGAACCCTAGATGAGGAAGCTGTGGTTGGGAGGGATGAGCTGGCTCCCTCAAAGCTACTCAGCTCACAAACATTGGAACAGAGCTTGGCTGTGGCTTTCTTTTCCTCCACCATGTTGTCTCTGGAAATGAGGCCTGAAGTTTAGTTAGAAGGCTGTCTGTGGCAGTAGGGATTGGGGGGGTGGCAGTGGGAGTGGAAAGGACCATCCAGAGAGGATTCCTTTTTTAAGATGGCTTCATACATTGATTTCTGAATATATTCTCACACACACACCACCGCCCCTCCCCCATCCAGCTAGCCTTATCTCATGCAACAAAGATGAAGAAAGAAAGAAAAAGTTCCGCAAAACTAGCCACCACATAACTGTGTCAGAGAGTCTAAGTCTTCCACCTGTGCAATGAAGGGAAGGACGTACATTTTCCCAACTCTCTTCTGGGGCCAATCTTGGTGACTATAATTACACAGCATTCAGTTTTGTTTTATTCATTCTATTTGCATTCTTTAAAAGATATTTTAAGGGCATAATTAACAAGCTTTCCTGACTGATTCTAGAAGAAAGCGGGAGAAAGAATGAAAGACTCTAAGCCTGGATAACTGGGAGTTTTGTGGAATCTTTAGCAGAAATAGGGAAGTTAGGGAGAAAAACAAGTCTGAGGGCAAGAGAGTGTGCTCAGTTTTAGGTATGTCCTGTTTGAATGGTTGGTACAATCTCCGAATAAAAATGGCTGAAGATAAACCTACAGAGGTCCCTTGTAGTTTGAAGCTTCAGGAATAAATGAGTTCTTTAAGGGTGCATTCAGAGAGAGAGGGAAAAGTGTAGGTTCAAGGATTCAGCCTTGAAGAAAATCCTCAGTCAAGAGGTAAGATGAGCAGGGAAGAACCTTTGAAGGAGACAGAAGGAGCAGAGGGGGCACCTGAGGAGAAGGGTGTGGTCTCTCAGGTTAGATGCCCTCCCTCTAGGGGTCAGGGAGAACGCACACTTGGAGAAGGCCTTTGGAGATGTCCAGAATGCTGTCCTTGGTGACACCTAGATGAGTCACTTGAGTTAGGGTGGTGAGAATGGACGTGTGAGGCAGAGAATGGGCAGGGGAAGAAGGGGTTGGGACGGGCTAGGGCAATGTGGAAGGAGAAGGATTTGTGATGGGAAGCTACTAGCCCATGTGAACGAAGCCCCTGTGCCCAAGGCACGGTGCTGGGCAGGATCAGAGAGATTTCGAGCTGAATGAGAGAGTGGAAGCTCCTGGTGGTCAGGGGAGGTAACGCATCTACATACATTCTAAGTAAAACAGAAACACAAGATGTGATTTAAGGTCAGAAGAAAGAAAGATCCTTTCCAACAGGGTTGAGGGAGTATATCAGGGAAGCCTTCATGGAGGAAGTGGTACTGACTTTCATCAATGTAGGCAGGGCAGGGGCAAGAAACTCTGAACATAAGGAACATCGAAGGCATGGAGGCAGAGAAATCTGAGATAGGGTGAGGAATCTAATTTAGCCAAAAGTATGTGATGGGAATGTGAAAGAAGATTTCCAAAGTTAGGTGGGCCCAGAGGATGAATAAGGAGTTGACAGGTAAGGAAGTCACGGTTTGGGAGGGGGTGCTCCAAGTTCAGTGGAGAGTTGGTGCCATGCTGGGCCCAGGGATGATGCCACGCTGGGGAGCTGAAGATAGAAATGGCTCCTTCCCTGCCCTCCAGAGGCCCTCCTGTGACCTGGCTGGAGGGTAGCTAGTAGCCTATAGAGATAAAAGTCAGGGAAATGCAGTGATTGAGAGGGTCAACAGCAACTAAGAGTGGAGAGAGCAAGCTCCTTGAGGGCAGGAACATATTTCATTGTTGTTGTCTTGTTAGCCCTAAAGTCCAAGCACATTGTAAAGGCTTAACAAATATGTGCAGACTTGAGATTATCGGGATGCTAGTTTAGGGAAGAGAAGAAGTCCGAGCCAGGTGTTGAAGGCATCAAAAAAGCTGGAACTGGGGGTGGGGGAGGCAAAATGATGGCTGTGGGGGCTTTCTAAGGGTGAGAACATAAATTGTAGACTTCAGATGTAAGGAACCAGAGAAAAGGTGGTGCTTGAATCTTGGGGAGACTGCACTGGAATGAGGAGCAGGCAAGAGCAGGGCTATCAGGCCCATCTGCAACCCTTTTGAGTTGGGGCCATGGATACCCTTTACAGAACTGGGCAGTGGGCATTACCTTTAGGCGAAAGCCAGGGCTCTAGGGAAACAGCTCCCAGCCAGGGAGGCTGAATCTGAGGACACTTGGAGCTGTGGGGCTCATGGGGGGACACCTGAAGTCTGGTATTTGGGTTTGGTGCCTGGGATGTGTCCCCAGGTAAAATTTGGTGAAGCAGGTGAAGCTTGACCCTTTCCTGGCCACCTCCTTAGCAGTTTCTCATCCTGTCTCCCCTCCCCCCCCCCCCCCCCCCCCCCGCCTTAGTTATCAAACCTACCGTGGGGGATGAGGGGATGGACCTTTGGCACGGTAACTGGGAGATGTTGGGGCCACACAGGCTCAGGTGCTGAGCATGATTCCCTGTGTTCCCAACTCCTTGTCCTTCAGACGCTGAAACGGAAGGAGAAGGAGTATGAGCATGAGATGGAGCGTCTGGCCCGGGAGAAGATAGCCACACAGCAGCAGCTGACAGAGCTGAAGCGTGAGCTGAGCCAGTGGATGGATGCACTCGAGATGGAGCGGGTGCTACGGCAGGCAGGGCAGCCCGAGGACGACCAGGCCTCCACCTCCACTGCGTCAGGTACCCCTGCCCATGCTCATCCCCCCTCTCCTTCAGCTTCCTCCCCTGGCTAACATACCGCCCCGCCCCCGCCCCTTCCCCGGGCTCCAGTGTCCCTCTGTGGCCTCCTGTCTCCTCCAAGATGGGACCCTGACTCCCTCCAGGACAGCCTTAGCTTTCTTGCTGCTCCCTGACCCTGTTCCCTTCTTCTCTCTCCCTCTTCTGGCCTGTCCACCACCTCCCCAACAGAAGGTGAGGACAACATGGATGAAGACATGGAAGACGACCGGTCAGCCATGGGCCTGCCCAAGCTGAGCCAGCGACCACAGCCTGAGCTCCTGAAACCAGCTCCCCTGCCTCCTAGCACGGCTCCTGCTGCCCCGGCCCCTCATTCCCACCCTGCGGCTCTGCAGCAGAAGCCCCCCCCTCCAGCAGCTGCCGCCCAGACCCTGGTATCGGCCCCCGCCCACCTCGTGGCCACGGCGGGAGGGGGCTCGACGGTCATCGCTCACACGGCCACCACCCACGCCTCAGTCATCCAGACTGTGAACCATGTGCTTCAGGGCCCGGGGGGCAAGCACATTGCCCACATTGCCCCTTCAGCCCCCAGCCCCGTGCAGCTGGCACCTGCCACACCCCCCATTGGCCACATTACTGTCCACCCTGCAGCCCTCAATCACGTGGCCCACCTGGGCTCCCAGCTGCCCCTGTATCCACAGCCGGTGGCCGTGAGCCACATCGCCCACACCCTTTCCCACCAGCAAGTCAATGGCACAGGCGGGCTGGGGCCGCCAGCCACAGTCATGGCCAAGCCAGCTGTAGGTGCCCAGGTGGTCCATCACCCCCAGTTGGTGGGCCAGACGGTCCTAAACCCAGTGACCATGGTCACCATGCCATCCTTCCCCGTCAGCACCCTGAAGCTGGCCTGAAGGGGGCGTCACTTGGAGGTCCCTGACACCCCTCCCCACCAAGCAGCTCCACACATTCCAGCCCAGCCCCCTCCCCCACCCTCAGGGGAAGGGCAGGGTGCAGAGACTGAGCCCAGAGGGAGAAGAGAAGGGACAATGGGGGTGCTAACCCCCCCCCCCCCAATTCGGCGCTGGGCCAGGAGGGCACGGGGAGAAAGGACTGGCCCTGCTGCATTTGGACTTGACAAAAAACCCAAGAGACCCTTTGGTGAGCGTGGTCCCTGTGGCTCTGGTGGCTGCCTCATTTCCGTTCTCGTCCTGTTCTGTCCCCGCCTCGCCTCCCTTGCCCGTGTAATCAGTGAGCTGTGGATGTGATGTTCTTGGTTTTCGTCCCTTGTCCCTCCCTCCTTCCCACCCCCCTCACGTGCTGCTGATGCTGCTATTCGTCTGTAGGGTGAGGCGGCTGAGTTCCGGGGGGCGCTCCCCACCCAAACCCAGGCCGGGGCCAGGGGTGTGCCATGGAGGTCAGTCTGTGCAGATAACCGTTATGTGGAGATCTGGGGGTGAACAAAGGTGATGGCAAGCAGATGGTTCAGTGGGCCGGAGGGACAAAGGAGCTGGGTGGGGAGGAGGAATTCAGTAGGGACCCCGATATCCGGGGGTGCCCCCAACATCCTTTCCCTCAGCCCACACTGCAGTCTGATTGATCATCTGAGGTCACTGTGATTTGTTACAGTAGAAAGTATTTAAGACAATTCTCTACTAATAATAAACCAAATGAAAGAGAAACCAGTGAGATGCCCGTGGGGGTTTGTTGCTGATGTGTTCTTCTGTCCTTCACCCCACCCCCCCAACCCCTGACACCTGCTTTTGAGGAAAATACAGTGACTGATTGACCTTAGAACCCCACACTGATTTGGGGTCTTTGGGGTGGGCCCCACATGGTCCTTATGGATCTGGGCCTTCTTAGCCCTAATCTGGAGGAAGATGCGGAGATAGGACTTGCTAGCTTGGCCCTGGCCCTGGATCCTTCCCTTCTCTCTGCTACTCTCTGGGCCCTTTCCTCCAGGCAGATTCTTTCAGGGATAGGGAAGAGAGCTGGAGCATGGGAGGAAGGAGGCCGGAGGGGCTGAATCCACAGCTGGGAGGAAGTGTCTCCAAGCCTCCCAGGTCCCCTCTCCTTCCCGTTGCTCAGATACGTGGAGTTGTAACTGGTGGATGTGTGCATGTGTGTATCTGTGCATGCTCAGTCTGTGCGCATATGTTCGTGCGCAAGTATGCGTGTGTGTGTGTTTCTTGGTGCCCCTCCCTCCCCCCACCATGCATTGAACTTGAGGAAGGGCTTTGTGGTTTGGGCTCTAGGGTCCTAGATTCTTCTCTGGGCTGAGTTCAGGGGACCCTGTGGCCAGATGGTTATGACCATGGAGGGGTGAGGCTGCAACGATGACCCCACTCCCAGCTCCTACCTAGGTCAGACTTCCTTCTAGGTCCTGGGAAGGCCTGGGGATCATGTCAGTGACTGTAGCCTGCCCCCCCTTTCCTTCTGGTTCTCCCCTTATACCTTCCTGCACCCCTCTTTCTCTCACCTCTCTGGTTCACTTTTGATGCTTTGGACTGAGCCCGGGGAACAGTCACTTTAGCATCCTGCTGCCTCAGTTTCTCTCTGAGGATGGCTCTCAGGCATTCCTCCAGAGGGGAAAGAGACCACCCATACCTCTGCCCTGTCCCCCCAAGCCCAGCTCGAGAAGAGCTAGGGCTCGGAATGGGGCTTAGGATGGGGGAGGGGAGGGCCTGCTCCCCCCCAGTGCCCCCCACTAGTGAGTCTGCCTTCGGGGACAGCTTTGGTTTCTCTTCTTTTTTCACATAGTGATTACAAGTGACCTTGTGTAAAACACATGCGCGTACATGTACACTCAGATACCCGTTCAGGCACATACTATATCTTCATATATATAGAGATACATATACTCGTTGCCTTCATGGGGGCTGTTTGGCAAGGTATCCTAAGGATAGAGTTGGGCACCTGAGCTTCCCAGGAGTGTTGGTGACTTATGTTGTGTGTGACCTGGGGGAGAAAGCGCTGTAGGGAGTCCTGGGGGGGTGGTGCGTCTTAAGTCTCTGGTGCCATTCTGGAGGCCGACTTTGTTAGCTATGGCGTCTTGGGCGTCAGGTCGGAAGATGGGGCAACGTGAACACCTCAAAGGTCCCAAAGCAGATTCTGCCTGGAAGGAAACCCGCTCCCCCCTTTGGACTGGGAGATTTTAGGCATTGGGGTTCCTTCTTGTGCTTGGTGTATTTGCCTTTTGGGGAATGTACAAGCAGTTCATTCCATTCAGTCCCTGGCCTGGGGAGAGGGGCTGGCCTAGATGATAACAGCACGTAGGCCTGGCTTCCCTCCCTTCCAGCTGCAGCCTCCACCCTACACCTCCTGTCATCATTGGAGTCCTTAGCTCCACTTTGTCCTCTGTGGAACTGCCTGGTAGGCATTAGGCCCTTGGGGGCAGGGCAGGGCAGAGTGGATGGGTGTGGAGGCCAGATGGATGGGGAGACTTGGCTGTCCCGCCTCTCCTCTCCTCCCTCCTTTCTCCCTCTTTCAGCCATGCAGCCATCATGGCCAGACAAGAATGGAATTGAAATTGTGCCTCCCCCCACACTCTGGGGCTTGTGCCCAGATACCTCATCCATCTCCCAAGGCACCTGGGGCGGGCGGGGGTCTGTGTTGTGCTAACTGTGTCTTGAGTGGCTCCGGTGGGTGTTGTTGCCGTAGTAGTGTTCTGTTGTTTTCTGGTGAACGCTGTGATGCCGTAACATTGGGGGGCTGTCGTCCCCCTGCTTCCCCAGCCTCATCCTTGTGGAGTGTCTCCTTCAGCAGCCACCGGCCCTCCCTGCCCTTGGGATACTGAGCCCTGCCTCTCTCCCCAGACCTTCTAACTTGGGACACACACACATACACACCCACACAGACACCCACAGACACTCACACATCTTACCTCTCATGTTGATTTTTTTATGTTCTCTAAGCGACTCACTGGCTAGGAGTCTTTACCTCGATGGGCTCGGGTCCTCAGGGGGCTGGGGAGGAGGGGCCAGTGGGCAGGGTAAGCACAGTGGGGTGCTTTGGGGCCACACTTAGGCCCTGCCCTCTCCAGGATGAGCCCCCGTCCCTCCTCAGGGTGTGCCCCCCCCTCCCCAAAGAGGTGGCCCTTGTTTACAGTGAGGACTCGGTCACTGTGTCTCTGTTTCCGGAAATCTGAACCCTCAAGACCCCGGACTGTAGAGATTTTTATGTGTTTGGATACATCTGCTGTGTGAAAAAAAAATCAAACAAAAAAACCCTACAAAAACCCTAATTTTGTACATATTGTATTTTTACTATTGAGCTGTACTCTAGTGGCTGTTCATGCTCTAAGACTTTAGGTATCGGGACATGAATACTCTCCATGTAAAAAAGCACTTGCCTGGAATAAAACATTGAAACAAATAAACCTGCACTGAAATGTGACTCGGGGGCTCGCAGACACCCCGTTGTTTTATTGGGGGTGGGGGTGGGGAGCCAGAGATGTGGAAGCAGAGGGGCACTGACCCCCTTGTTCACTCTTCTTATCATGGCCTGATCTGGGCCCAACTAGAAATTGCTTTCAGGGCTCTCTAGGCTGGCCACGTGGTACAGCAAAGAGTGCTGCCCTCGAGTACACAGAGCCTGGGTTGGAATCCTCACGTCCTCATTTACCATCTGTGCGATTTTGGGCAAATCACTACTTCGCTGGTCCTTGGTTTCCTCATCTGTAAAACAGAGATTGGCCTGGGTTGTGGTGCAGTCATGTCTGACTCTTTGTGACCCCATCTGGGGTTTTCTTGGCGAAGATACTGGAGTGGTTTCTCCAGCTCATTTTACAGATGAGGAAACTGAGGCAAACAGGATGAAGTGACTTGCCCAGGGTCACACAACTAGTAAGTATATGAGGCTGAATTTGAATTCTGGGCCTGGCACTCTATCCACTGTGCTACCTAGCTGTCCTGGCCTCAGCCAGGCAGACAGCTCTGGTTTGACAGTTGTAAGTGAGGAAGATCGAGAATTGGCCCAGATACTTCTTTACCCTTCGGGTGGTTAAAAGGTTTGAGGGTAAGGAAAGAAGTGAGAAGATGGATCTGGTGGAAGCCTTAAGTCACAAATATTCTGGATTGCTTCTAAGTGTGTGAGGCTGGGGTGGGAAAAGAATGTCAGTTCTTCAGTTATAGTGAAAAGATAATATGCTCACTGTCTGCCTTCAGGGGTGTAACTAGGGCAGACCTGCAGAGCTTTGCCCCAGGGTGGAAAATTTGGAAGGCCCCACCAGCACTATCCCCACCCCCTAAGGGGCAGGTGGCCTCAACCTGGGACATATTTCCCTCTTCAAGAGCCTAGAAAACTCCTCTCTCAGGGCAGATTTCCTCCCTCTGGGCTGTACCCCAGGTGAGTGAGTCATTTCTCTTAGCCCCTCCCAAATGCAAAAATTATGAATTAGCTGTTTTATTTCCTCACAGTGGTCAGTGGGAGAGTCTGGGAGAAAGTATCCTGGCTGCTTTTCTTAGGTCACCCTAGTTCTTTGAACGCAGGAATGGGGAGTAGGAACCCCTGTGGTATTTCTGTAGCTGTGGGACCAAGATGATTCTGGGAGGTGGTTGTATATACACTTTCATCTCCCAGCCAGTTCCCCACAGTTCTACTATAAACCAGCTGACTCAGAAGGTTGGGGAAGGTGGTGAGTCTGGCTGGAATCGCAGCCTTAGGGGTGGAAAAGATGTCAAGGGAAATATGAATGAATTGGGTGTCGTAAGGGAGGGTCCTTCTGGTTGGATGGCACCCTGAACTGAATTCTGGCCTCCTAGACAGATTGTGCTGATGGAGAGATGGGCACTGGCTGGACTTCACTCTCCTGTTCCATCCCTATTTCTTACCAGCACATCCCTCCCGACCCCCTTGAGAGGCCAAAACCAAAACCTGAAGGTAAAACAAGACCAAAAACTCTGGTCCTCCATTTCACATCTGGACACCAAGTGCTATATCCATTTATGAGACACTGGCTCCCCCTATCGACAGTTTTGAAAATTACTGGGACCAATACCTTTAAAGAAGGAGTCCCAAGTGGAGTAAGACTCCTTTTGTGGTCAGCTGAGCTGGGGAAGGGTCCTAGAATGTCAGAACTGGAAGGAGATTTTAGGGGTCTTCTAGCTCAGCTCCCTAATTTTGTAGATGGGGAAACTGAGCCCTGGAAGACTGATGGGGATGTTCTGGGGCACATTTCTCTACCCTTTGAGGGTGGTGGAAGTCAAAGGTTGTTGACAACCTACTGAGTTCCTGGGAAAGCCCAAGAAACTTTTAATCAAGGTGTGAAGCCAAATTATCAAAAGGAGTAATGATGGTAGAGAAATTAAGGGTGAATTTCTGGTCTGGATGCTGGTCATAACTGGTACTCCTGTACCTGTGGCAAGGGTCAGCAGCAGCAGTGCCATACATGCCCTCAGGCACTTGCAGAGGTCACCTTGAGTGGGGACTTTGGAGGGACTGAGGTGCTGACCGGGGGCCAGCTGCTAGTCTGCTAGCTTGCCTAATTACTTTCACTAACTATGATCCATGATTTCTATGTTGTTAAAGAATGGCAAGTGTCTGTCAGCACCCAGCAAATTTCAGCGCCCTGGGAAAACCCTTGTCTGCCTGGTTATGGCTGCGCTGGGTATAGCACTGTGTGAGGACCAAAAAACTCACTTTGGCCAAAAACCTTTATTCCTCTCTCCCAAAGTCTCTACTAAAAAACTTGGAGAGCAGAGGGAAGAAGCAACGAGGGCCATGACCATTGTGCTCTTTGAGGCATATGGGCATATTAGAAAGAGCCCTAGTTTTGGACACAGAGAAACTGAATTCAAATCCTGCCTTGATCACTTGTGTATAATTGTTCACACATATATGATTTTGGGCAAGTAGTCTCCTCTTGACCTCAGTCTCCTCTTCTGTAAAATGAGGGGGTTGGACAAGATGGCTTCTGAGGTCCCTTCCAGGCCTATGGTTCTTTATGATCCCAATGTCTTAAAAAAATTCTTTTCTTTCCTTCCTTCCTTCCTTCATCCCTTCCTTCCCTCTTTCCTTCCTTCCTTCTTTCCTTCCTTCCTTCATCCCTTCCTTCCTTCCCTCTTTCCTTCCTTCCTTCCTTCATCCCTTCCTTCCTTCCCTCTTTCCTTCCTTCATCCCTTCCTTCCCTCTTTCCTTCCTTCCTTCCTTCATCCCTTCCCTCTTTCCTTCCTTCCTTCCTTCTTTCCTTCCTTCCTTCTTTCCTTACTTCTTTCCTTTCTTTATCCCTTCCTTCCTTCCTTTTTTCCTTCCTTCCTTCCTTCCTTCCTTCCTTCCTTCCTTCCTTCCCTCTTTCCTTCCTTCCTTCTTTCCTTACTTCTTTCCTTCCTTTATCCCTTCCTTCCTTCCCTTTTTCCTTCCTTCCTTCTTTCCTTCCTTCCTTCCTTCCTTCCCTCTTTCCTTCCTTCCTTCTTTCCTTCCTTCCTTCCTTACTTCTTTCCTTCCTTTCTTCCTTCCTTCATCCCTTCCTTCCTTCCCTCTTTTTTCCTTCCTTCTTTCCTTCCTTCCTTCCTTCCTTCATCCCTTCCTTCCTTCCCTCTTTCCTTCCTTCCTTCCCTCTTTCCTTCCTTCCTTCCTTACTTCCTTCCTTCCTTCCTTCCTTCATTCCTTCCTTCCTTCCCTCTTTCCTTCCTTCCTTCTTTCCTTCTTTCCTTCTTTCCTTCCTTCCTTCCTTCCTTCCCTCTTTCCTTGCTTCCTTCCCTCTTTCCTTCCTTCCTTCTTTCCTTCCTTCCTTCTTTCCTTCATCCCTTCCTTCCCTCTTTCCTTCCTTCTTTCCTTCCTTCCTTCCTTACTTCTTTCCTTCCTTTCTTCCTTCCTTCATCCCTTCCTTCCCTCTTTCCTTCCTTCCTTCTTTCCTTCCTTCCTTCCTTCCTTCCTTCCTTCCCTCTTTCCTTCCTTCCTTCTTTCCTTCCTTCCTTCATCCCATCCTTCCCTCTTTCCTTCCTTCATCCCTTCCTTCATCCCTTCCCTCTTTCCTTCCTTCCTTCCCTCTTTCTCCCTGTCTCTCTTTCTCTGTCTCTCTCTCTCTCCTATACTTACTATCTTTCTCATCTTATTTGAGCCTCACAAGTGATGAAGGAGATGTTACAACCATCCATTACCAATTGCTCTCCCCCCTCTGTCCTCCCCTTCCCCACTCAAAGATCTAATATTTTCCTAGAATGATATTTGGGCTCTCCTCTAAAAACTCGGGGAATTATAACCCCGAGAGGCTGGAGAAGTAGAGGGAAGGAGCCGTCAGGGTCAAATGGAGGGTGAAATGGTATTTGACAAGGTTTTAAGCTCACTGGTGAATTTTGGGGGGTTCCACAGCTGATTTCTTACAGGGTAGCACTAATTTCCAACACTGGGGTCACAACTTCTCCAGTCTTTTAAGCATCTATTAAGCACTTACTGTGTAGGCAGCAGTGTGGGATTGAGGCTAGGCGGCAAATTGCTTAACCTCTCAATGCTTCAGGCAACTAAGATTATTAGTTACAGAACAGGTGCTGATCTGTGTTGGTAGAGGGAGTTTCCATACTGGGAGTTCCTGAAAATCCCAGCTATGGTCCAAAATTGAAAATGTGCAAGGCATGATGCGTAGGGGCAGCTAATTCAGATTCTGGGGTTAAGGAGACAGAGGTGGACAGTGACCATAGAGACTGGTTCCCCTGCCAATGCTGTAGACTGTGATGGCTTCTCATTCCCCTGGTCCCCTTGTCCCACTCCAAGCATTACATGAATGGTAGGCCTGGAGCCAGTCCCCAGGATAGATTTCTGGATTCTCCAGTGGATACTTCTGAAATCTCAAACTGGAAAGGATTTCAAAGGAACTTCAAAAATGAAGTCCAGAGGGGCTTGCCACAGGAAGTAAGTGGACAGGTCCGGTGATGCCAAGTTCAGCACCCTTCATGGCACTGCCTCTTCAGGTCTCATGACCTGAAATCATGCTCATGCACATCCTTCGTGGAAAGACTGGCACGCCTCAAGTTGAGGATACCCTGGCTCCCTCCCTTGGGCTTCTGAGTTTATAAAATCCTTTCTTCCTTCAATTTCTCAGTCCCCCCCTCACCCCACCCCTACCTTGTGCCACTCCCCGATCCACCCATCGCCGAGAGCCCCCAGGTTCACCAGCTGTCACCAAACTCAGTGTTTATTGATTTTGTTACAATGGATAGCATTAGAACATCCGAGCCAGGAAAAAAGGGAGACAAACCAACCAACCAACCTTCCAGCTCCTCACAAACACCAGAGTCACTAAGGCAGGCGCATGGCAGCACATGCAGCATCATGGATGCACATACAACATGAGCTGTGGGGCCCACGGCACACAAGGGGATGATGGGGCAGACAGGTCCCCAAACAGGCAGTGCAGAGTCTGGGGGCAGAGGAGGATGGGCAGGCCTAGGATAGCATTCTTCTCCCAAGAAAAGGATATTTCCCCTTTTTTCTAGTAAATGACACAGCAGGCCCACAGAGGAACTCCAGAAGGCCCCAAATGGCAAATGCACCCTCACTGTGCCCTCCCACCTAACAGGACCTACCAGGCTCCTGCTGGTGGCGGGAGGAGATGGAGAAGGAGAAAACTGGGTGCAGAATAACAATAAGCATGCTAAGGGCAGGGAGGCCTTGGGGGGGCCCTTCCTGGACTTCCTCCAGAGGGGAGACTACCATTGGAGGCAGAGGGAGCCTAGCCCCGGGATTAAGAGATGTTTGGTCTGAGGTGGCACCCTGAGGGAGCCCCTAGGAGCCCTGCTCATGGTTCTCTACATTCTATGGAGTTGGCTATGTTGGGGGCCAAGGTCAAGGCCCCCTCCAAGCCTAGGGCAGTGTTGGCACTTGAGAATAGAGGACCCCAGGGGTGCCCAGCTATGGGCTCTGGCCTCAGCTAGTCAATCAGAGGCTTAGAAGGGTGGAGAGGCAATCTCCCTCGTTCCCTCTCCTATGCCCCCACCCTAGGGGTAATCCAGCCGTGCCCCTGGAGCTTCTCTGCCTCCTTAACTCCCCCTCCCCCATGCCTTAGCCAAGCAGCAGCAAGGTCAAGGGAGAACAGTGAGGTCAGGTGGAAGGATCCAGCATCCTGGTATGACTCCATGGGGACGTTCTGGAGTAGGGTTCCAGGGGAGCAAGGAGGCACCTGTAGGAGGGGACAACAGCCTGGGCTTCTTTGGAGCTCCAGGGGGAGGGTCCCTGAGAGGTGTGGGCTCCCACCTCTTGTGCCTTCTCCATACAGGCCAGTGCTGCTTTCAGCAAACCTGGATTTACAAGCAGACTGGGGCTCAAGCTTTCGCTCTTACAAAAGTATTTGCACTAGGAGCCTTTAAGAAACAAGTTCTCCTTAGAGCCTTCAGGAGATTTCACTTTACATATTTTTTCAGGACCACAGACAGCTGAATACACAAAGGAGATACACTTGTGCAGGGGCTGGTGCCTGGAGCAGGTGGTTTGTTGGTGGAGGGATTATAAAAGCAGGCAGTAATGCTGGAGGGGTTAGGGACTTTGGGACAGCTCCAGGCTGTTCCCTGCCCATTCCTCCCTTCCTCCCAAATATCCCTGAATTAGTCTCTTGGGTCCCACTGGGGAACTGGGAATGGGCACAGAAATGCAGGGGACACCCACAAAGGGAGCTCCAGAATTTCTCCCACCCTTAGTCCTCGAGAACCTTGGTCCAACACCCATCCCTATTGTATAGCAGGGTAGAAGTCTAGCCTCCAGAAGGAGGGGGAGTGTGACCAGACCTAGGAGGGCAGCTGCCTGACCACCCGTCCCTTTCCCCAGCTTCTCTGAAGAGACAGGGGCCAGAGGCATTCAGTAGGGGGCCGCCTCCTGCAGCCTCTAGAGCCTTCCTTGAGTCTGGCCCGAATCTCTTCTCTTTATCTGGGAAGGGCATCTCAGGCCAGATTCTGGGTCCTTGGAGAGCCTTAGGACATGCACTAGACCCCTGAGGGCAAGAACACCTCTCAAGAAGGATCCCCCTCTGGTGGTCTTGCCTGGGGCCTCTGTCTATTCCTAAGGTGACCCTGAAAGGGATTTCTTTGGGGCTGGGGTGGGGGTAGGAAGGGAGGTAGTTGTCCCAGAGAGTATCTGTCATAGGCCTGAGGCTTCAGGGGTCCAGTGTGGGCTGCCCCAAGCCAAGACCAGGAGAGAGCTCTCTAACTCCCAGTCATTCCTCCCTCTGGCCCAAAGACAGGTCCCATAGGCTAGCCCTGGCCCAACCCATGGGAAGGCCTGGGGTCTCTCAATCTCCGAATTACTTTTTTTTGTCTGCATTCCATGGAAGATGCCTCAGGAGCATGATTCAGGGTTCAGGTTGGTGGGGTTAGGGAGGGTGCTGATAGTCCCAGCAGGGCCACCCTCTGCTTGCCCTGTGCAGGGGGCCTGGTCAGCCTCAGCTGCCTCCTCTTCGGCCTTCTCTCACCAAAGCCACTGCCAGCTTCACTTGTTTTCAATCAGTGTCTGTACTTTGTGGACCAGGTCCCTGGCTATCCTCAGGATCTCCTGGGCATCGTGATGTTCTGCTCGCTCTGCAGGGAATACATGCAACAGGTGTGGGGGTCAGTGGAAAACGGGGCTGTGAAAGCAGCAAGTTAGGATGCACTGGCCCTATCCTCATTGGGTTCTTCCTTAGGTCAATCAGGCTGCCAGGGCCTCAGGAGGCTTGGATACTATCTGTCCTGTCTAGAGGAACATGACATGGAATTTGAATTCTCAGGAAGCTTCCCTGCTTGGGGCCGGCAGTGGGAGGGAGGTGCTGGAGCCAGTCAAAGAAACCCTAGATTTAGAGCTGGGACCAACTGGATCGGGAGTCAAAAGACCTGGGTTCAAATCCCAGTTTTGCCACTTACTACGAGTATGACTTTGTGAGTCACTTAACCTCTTTGGGCCTCTGTTTCCTCATCTATAAAATGAAGGGATTGAACCAGATGACCACAGAGGGCCCTTGTAACCCTGAGTCCTATAATCCTAGGATACAATGACCTCTAAAGACATGTTCCCATTGCTGCTAGCACCCATCTGCTGTGCCACCCACAAAAACATACTGGCTATTGGGACTTGGTGGTCCCCACAGGCCCTCCCCTCAGGTTCATACCATTGAAAAACTTGATAATGTCTGTGAAGTCCATGTTGTTATCTCGGATGATCTCCCGATATCCTTCCACCAGGGCCAAGGCAATGAACAGGACAAAGTGTTCAGAAGAGATGTGTCTGGCAGCCCAGATAACTTCCCACACAGCAAAGACGTCTTCATAGAGCAGCTCTGTATTGGGTGTGGGGGGGTGGGATTGCGGAAGCAGGGTAGGAGGTTACACATCCCTAAGCCTGAGAGATGTCTGCAAGGTCCTAGGACCCTGTAAAGAAGCCCAATAGCCAGTAAAGAAAAGTCTATGCTCATGTCCAAGGCCACCATCAAATGGGCAATCCCATCCATGCCCTACTAGATCTGCTGAGCAAATAGGGTTCGTCAGTACTCGAGTGGGCGAGGTCCTGGATTTCTTGGAAACTCAATTCCAAAGAAGCCAGAGTTCTGGCTCTGCGGTATTAGGGAAAGAACACTAGCTTTGGGGAGAGAGGTCTTGGGTTTTCATTCTGGCTCTGCTACTTTGCCCAATTTCCTCATTTGCTGAATGAGAAGAGCTGGCTGGGTGTGGGGGTACACACCTGTAATCCCTGCTGCTGACAGAGAGGCTGAGGTTGGTGAAGCACTTGAGTTTGAGAGTCTGCAGCAGCAGAAGGGCTAACGTTGGGTTAGCTTCTGTATTAAGTTGGATACCATTTTGGTGAGCCATGGGGCAGGGCTTGAGGCAGGGGTAGGTGGAAGGAGACCAGGCTGCTTAAGGAAAAGTGAACCAACCCAGATCGGAAAAATGGAGTACGTTAACGTTTCCATGCCCAGCACTGGGATCATGCTGTGAATAGCCATTGCATTTCCAGCCTGGATGAGAGAGGGTAACTCAGTCTCAAACAAAAAAATGAATTAATCGATAGATTGACAAACTAACAAACGAATAAAATGAGGGGAGCTGACCCATGCACACCAAAATATTTCAAGCAGCACTTATGGTAGCAGCAAATAACCAGAAACAAAGTAAATATCCATTGACTGGAGAATGGTTAAAGAAGCTGTGGGCATGCATGTAAAGAAATACTGCCCTGTAAGGAACAATGAATATGAAGAATTTGGAGAAGCATGAGATGACATAATTGCACTGATGCAAAAGTGAAGTAATTAGAACCAGGAACGCATTATACACAAGGATGTAGATGGAAGGAACAGCTACAATAAAATGGTCAAGATTGAAAAGGTGTGAAAATGTAACGATCAAGTTTGGCTCCAAAGAAGAGACATAAGAAAGTGCCTCCCTCCTTTCTCTGTGGAACACTGCGTAAAATGTCAGACTGTTGATGAATTGCTCGGTTTTGCTGAACTTTTTTTTCTTTTTAAATTCATTGTTGTAAAGGATGTCTATCTCAGAAAGGAGAGGGAAATATTGGAAAATTGCAAAGTATGTCATTTAAGAACAAAAGATATCAACAAAATTCTTTTTTAAAATGAGGGGGTAGGATTAAACACTTTCTATCTCTCTTCGTAGCTTTAAATCCAAAAAATGCTGTGGTCTCTGGACCTCTGCTTTCCCACACTATGCTGCCATCCTTGGCTCAGCACAAATATGACCTAGGCCTAAGCTGAGGCCCAAGGGTGGGCTTCTTGCTTTTTCCCTATGACAACAGTGAGTTTCCGAATATCTTCCTGTTCAAACTGTTTTCCGTAACCCACATAACTCCACCCCTGATCAATCCTCCATCCCAGTAAGATATCCCAAGGACAGAGAACTGTGCAACACTGTCTCTGTCTCCCTTTTCTTGGTCACTGTGTCTACCTGTCTCTGTCTCTCTCTCCCCCATCTCTGTCTCTCTTTCTGTCTCCTCTCTCACTCTCCCTCCCTCCTTCTTTGTCTCTCCTTCATTCCCCTTCTCCCCCTGCCCCCGACCTCTCTCCCTCTCTCACCTCTCTTGAAATCAAGCAGGAACCATCGATAGCAGAAGTAGAAATGAGTGTAGTCTCCATTCTGGTGCATCAATTCGAAGAGTTCTGAGTCTAGGATCTGTAAGAGGAGGAAGGGAAGGGAAAAGGATGAGAGGAGGAGGAAGAGGAAGGGAGAGGTGGAAAGGGAGAGATGGATGGAAGGAGGTGAAATAGATGGAAGGGAGAGAGAGTAGGGGGAAGAGGAATGGAGGAGGGAGAGATGGATGTATGGAAGGAGGATAAATGAAGGGAAGGAGGGAGGGATGGAAGGAGGACAGATAAAGGGAGGTAGAAATGGAGAGGGGGAAGATGGAGAGAAGGAAAAACATATAGAAGGAGAGAAGGAGGAAAAGGTAGCCCCAAGCTGTTGGTCAGAATGCACATACTTGGAGACAAGCACCCAAAGCCACTCAGACACTACTTCAAAGCTGTCTATCTCTATGTCTGACTTTGGTGTCTGCCTGGGGTGTTCTTCTAGATTCATGTGGCATTCTCGGTAGTGTGCCTGCTGTTCTCATTGTCCTCACTGTCCCTCCCTGTCTTGTCTCTCTCTGGGCAGGTGTTTGGAAATGCAATCTATAGATTCTGAATGCAGATTGAGGCAGACTATTTGCTCTCTCTCTGTCTTTTTTTCTTCTTTTTTGGTTTTGTTTCTTCTTTCTCATGATTCATTCCATTGGTTATAATTCTTCTTTACCACTTGACTATTGTGTAAATAAGTTTAACGTGAATGTATATGTAGATTCTATATCGGATTACATGCCATCTTGGGGGGAGAGAAGGGGAAAGGGAGGGGAAGAAAATTTGGAACTCAAAAACTTGTGGAACTGAGTGTTGTAAACTAAAAATAAAAATAAATTAAAAAAAGAAACACAATAATCATTCTTAAAAAAAAAAAAGAAATGCAATCCCACCCTACTGATGCAGTATTGCACTTCCCAACTGCTGCCCCCTGTTGGCCTCTGCAGCTTCTGTCCACCCATTCCTCCTGAGTCTGCCTTCTTGGACCAAACAGGACAAAGCTAACCCTTCTCCCACCCGATGACTCTTCAAATATTTGACAACAGCCTATGCCTCTGTCTCTCTGCTCCTCTCTCTGTCTCTGTCTGTCTCTCTCTGTGTCTGTGTCTCTGTCTCTCTGTCTTTCTCCCTCTGTCTCTCTTTGTCTCTGTCTCTCTGTCTTTTTCTCTCTTTTTGTCTCTGTCTCTGTCTCTCTCTCCCCTGCCTCTCCACTCTGAGTCTTTTCTTTCCCAATCACTTCAACCCCTCCTCAGATGACATGGACTCGGGAGGTCCTTCACCAGCTTCATCTGGACACTGTCCAGGTCATCAATGTCTTCTTAAAACAGAGAGGCGTGAATTTGATCCAATGCTCCAGGTGTGGTATGACCACAGGCAGACAATCACCATGTCATTCCCGGAGGTTCTCTCAGTGGAGATCACAGTGGCTTTCTCCCCCGCCCTGTCATGCTGCTGACTCAGTCCACTAGAATCCCAAGATCTTTTTCAGAACATCTGCTATCTTAACTTTGCCTCCCCACCCCATATTTATGAAGTTAATTGTTTGAATCCAAGTTTCATCTTTTACATTTATCCTCATAAATGTAATCTTATTTTTTATGATTTAATCTTATTACTTATTATTTAAATTATTCAGCTTAATGAACACACTTATTGAGATTTTTTGATCTGATTCTGTCATCCAGTAAGCTATCCTTCCTGGCTCTGTTTCATTAACAAACGTGACGTATAATTAAATGAGAAATTATAAATAATGCATGTAATAAAAGAAATGATAATTATGTCTTTTATAAAGGAGGGTATTGGGGACATTATTGGGATGTGAATGTGGCATAAAAAATCAAAATACAGTCATAAAAATAGGCACTCTTGGAGTCAGGAAGACCTGAGTTCAAATTCTGCCTTAAGCACTTACTGACTGTGACCCTGGGCAAGTTACTTCACCTGTCAGCCATACAGCTTCCTAAACTGTATGGCGGGGGTAATGATAGAATCTCTGTCCCAGGGTTGTGAGGATTAAACGATATAGTATTTGTGAAGCATTTATCACAGTGCCTGGCACATAGTAGGTGTTTAATAAATGTCTGTGTGACCCTGGATAAGTCATATAAACCTTATCAGCCTTAGTTTCTTCTTCTGTAAAATGGAGACAATCATCACCTACCTCAGATAATATGGGTAAAGCACTTTGCAAACCTTAAAGTACTATGTTAGTGATTACTACTATTACTCTTACCACCGCTACTACCACCACTACTACCACCACTACCACTACTACCACTACTAGTACCACTACCACTACTACCACCATCACTACTACCACTACTAGCACCACTACCACTACTACCACCACCACTCCTACTACTACCACCATTACTACTACTACCATTACTACCACTACTACCACCACTAGTACCACTACCACTACCACTACCACTACTACTACCATTACTACTACTACCACCACCACCACTACTACCACTACCACTACTACCACCACTAGTACCACTACCACTACTACTACCATTACTACTACTACCACCACCACTACTACCACCACTAGTACCACTACCACTACTACCACCACTAGTACCACTACTACTACCACCACCACTCCTACTACCACCACTACCACCATTACTACTACTACCACCACTACTACTACCACTACTGCTACTACCACTACTACCACTACCACAACCACTATTCACCACCACTACCACTACCACCACCACTACTACTACACATTTAAAAATGAAAGCAAATTGCACCTACAAGCTGTTTTAAAAAATATATCTGTACAATGATTTTTGCTGTTTCTGTATCCCCAGAGTATTATATACAGAAAGCATTTGATATATGATTGTTGACTGAGAGGCTCATCATACCTCTCAAGATTCTAGCAAATATTTATTAATTACCTACAGCATGCAAAGCAACCTACTAGGAACCAGGGCAGATATAGCATTTATTAAAGAGAGAGGAGCACATTATTTAGTAGCAATGACCAAGGAGAACTAAATTGGGAAGTCCAGAGCCAGTTCTATTCCCAGCTGTGTGATCTCAGACAAGCCCCTTGCCCTCTCTGGACCCCAATTTCCTTCTGAGAACATGAAAAGGTTGAACTCAATGATCTTTAAGGCTCCTCAAAGCTCTGCCACTCTAAAGATTCATGATATCTGGCTAGAGATAAAGGATGTGACAGCTCCAAGTGAGGACTCTAAGCAGGTAAGCTGGCAGGTACCTACCTGGATGAGTGAGCGCATGTTGGCAAAGTGTGTGTCCATGGCCCCACCATTGGGGAAGTTTTGGCTCATCCTCTTCATGAGTTGACTGAAGCAGCTATAAGCCAGCTGATCTGATGGGAGAGTGGGTGTTGGGGCCTCCAGTGAGGGGAGGGCATTACAACCTTGGCCATCTCCCAGCATGTTCTGAGGCCTCTGAGCCCAAAACACCATCTCCCCCCTCCCCCGCAAACCTCAGGAGGTTGGTACAAGGTAGGGACCAGATTCACACTTCAAAGAATGAGAAACTAAGACCAACAAGTTGAACCCCAGCTATCCTGGAACCAACTTTGCATCTTCTCTGGCTTCAGTGGCCAATAAGATAAAAGGACACCAACCTCACCCCCTGCCCTGCCCCACCCTACCATCACCACCCAGGACCCCTGAGTACCAAGTCCCAGTCACCACCCTCCCTCCCACTTCTCCTGGGCTCCCAGGAGCCCTCACCATTGTCGAGGATGACCATGAGGGGTGCCAGCAGGTCACACATGCCCTGCACATAGCCCACATCCAGATGCTCCCATACATAGCTGTGAGGCCCAGGAAAGGAGAATTAGTCAATGAGACTGACCCCAGGTTCAGGCCCAATCAACAAATAAGCATTTATTAAGTATCTACTGTGTACCAAGAATTATGCTAGGGATTTTTTTCTTGGAGGAAGAGAAGGACAAGGAGGAGAAAGAGAAGAAGAAACCATTATCATTACCACCCAGGGAAGAAATAACCACCTTCTCTCCTTCTATTCTGTGCCCTGAGGTTCTGTTGCTGGTGAAGAGAGAGGGTATCTGGCTGATCTAGGTTAGCTGTAGCTACTGAGGCAAGCGGGATGGGAAGGGAGCTGGAGGAAAGAATATCCTGGGCACTTGGGGGTTGGGAGCTGCCAGCTCTCAGGGCCTCTGGAAGCTGATCAGTGAAGGACTGAGTGAAGGCCTCCCACCCCTCAGTCTCCTCTTCTGAAAACCAGGGAGCACCTAGTCCCTGGCAGGTTGGCTGAAGCCTCCCTGTGAGGGCCTCTGTCCAAAGTCACTAGTCCTCATCTCTCTAGATGCTCAGGGCTGCCAGCTGAGCTGGAACCTGAGAGGCCATGATAGAATGAAGAGATTTGGGGGGCTTGCTATCCCTCTTCTGCCCCCCTTAGGATCCCTCCTTTTTGCCTTCAAACTGTCACAGCAGGAAACCACCAGGGAAGAGAGCACTGGCCCAGGAGGCAGAAGATCTGAGTTCTAGTCCCAGCTTTCTCACTATCTTGCTGTGTGGCCTTGGGCTTGTCGCTTAACCTTCTGGGGCCTCAGTTTCCTCGTTTGTTAAATGAGGTGATTAGACTAGATGGCTTCAAGTCAAATCCCAGCTTTGCCACTTACTATTCCTGTGACAAGCCATTTATTCTCTCTGGGCCTCAGTTTCCTCATCTGTAAAATGAGGCGGTTGGACAAGATGACCTCTTCCATAATCTCTGAGATTCCTTCTAGCTTGAACATTCCCAGGTTCCACTATAGAAGCTCCAAACCTGTGGACCTGCCCTCTCCCTGCTCCTCTCAGCTTTCCCCCAAACCGCCAGCACCTGCACATGATGTTTCGAAGCTTCTCCAAGTTGGTGGGCGTGAAATACCAGTAGTTTCGGTCACATCGTTGCACGTCCTTGTCGATCCGGTGGAGGTTCAAGGCCACTGTGTCCAGTAACTCTATCTGAGGAAGGACCCCAGTATCCATCAGGGTTGGGCTTCCCAAGGCTTTATTACTGGCCCCTCCCCCTCAATCAAGTTCTTCTTTATTACTGGTCCCCCACCCCTATCCCAGGCAAGGTCTCTAGAGGACAGGGATGGGTAGGAGAGACTTAAGCAAAGGAACTTATGCTCTGGATATGTGCAGAGAAGAAAATCAGCACCCGTCTGCCAGGATCTGTGAGCTTGCTCACACCCAGAGGCAGGGGGATGAAATAGATGACCATGGGAGGTCTCTCTAGAAGCCTGGAACTATCAGTAAAGTTGCCCTAGGATTCCTGGTCGGTGGGGAGGGTGTCTAGGCCACTGAGACTCAAGGACAAGGGTGGGGGTGAGTGGGAAGGGGGTGACCACGTACAGTGTAGGCAGCAGCACAGACAGCAGTCAGTTCTTCTCCTGCCCCCAGCTCGTTGGACCGTGGGGTATCCTCCTGGGTGGGGTCTGGGGGCTCGTAGAGGGAGGCTCGGGGTCCAGAAGCAGATTGGTCTTGCTCTTCCTCCTCCCCTTGGTCTTCCTCCTCAAAGCCCACACTCTGTCCATCATCGATGCTGGACTGGACTCCAGAAGCCACTGAATAGTTGCGGGAAGATGGCAGTCCTGAGTCTGGTGAGTCAAATTCTACAGATTGCTGCTGCTCCACTATGGCAGTGCCTGGTGTTCCTGCCATTGGCACTGTGTCAGCCACAGAATCTTCAGGGCACTTTGGTCCCATATCAGGGGGATCCATCTCGTCTACAGAGATGAACACCTAGTGTGGAAAGAGAGCAATGGTGGCCATGTTATACATGGGCTACAACTCATGGTCAGGTGGTGGCCATGTTATTCATGGGTGATAACTTCAGTTTGGGCCAACTAGTTTAAATCCTTCATTTAACTGATGAAGAAACTGAGGTCTTTGGGGGTTAAATGGCTTGGTGCTAAGGGGTAGAGTTTGGGATCAAAACCCAGGTCCTTGGAAAGCAAATTGAGCACCCTTTCCATTGGGCCATTCTTCCTTCTCATAGCTCTGCATTTGTCCATTACTTCTAGAATCAACTTTCATCAATGGCCTGCCTTTCCCTAGTCCACCACTGGAAAGACATTCACTAAAATGGCCTTGCAGGAAGCTCCTTGCCCACTGTGGACAGAAAAGCACCAATGCCCTACCTTCCTGCTTCCCATCTCTGTAGCATAGGTTCAGATGTTGCTCACACAGAGGCTGGCTCAAAGCCACCTGACCCAGACTTTGGCAGAGAGGGTAAAGAGTAATTGGAATCTGTGTAAACATTTGAACATAATGGGTCTTCCCTTGGCCCTGGTCCCATTCCATCCTTCTCTAGGAATACTCTAGAAGCTTCAACCTTAGGATGCTGGAAACAGGGTTGAAGCATTCAGGCTCCTCCTGCTGACTCTAAGGTTGGCTAGCCAGACTGTATAGTAGAGTCCTAGCCTATAAGTATCTGAATAAATGGGACCAATCCAAGTCCAAAGAATAGCAGCGCTGCCTGGGCTGGGGTGCAGAGGTGCCCTTGGGAGCTGATTCAAAAATTCTAAGATAGAGGCTCTTGACCTGTCATATATCCTGGACTTCTTCAGCAATCTAATAAACCCCTTTCTCAGAATCAAGTTTTTATAAAATTGTAGAAAATGCCAAGTTTCAGTTCAAAGTGAAAATAAAGATGTATTTTTTCCTATCTAAGCTCACAGACCCCCTGAAATCTATTAGGAACCCCTGCTCTGGTGGATGTAAAGAAATCAGCAGATACTTCTGTTTATAGACCTAGCTGTGGCCAGTGGGACCTGATCACTTGAAGTCTCTAAGTCATATGGTCAACCTTGGACCAACGTTTATGTCTGCTTGGTTCTATGAGAAGGTACCCTCTTTTCCCCAACTGATAAATGGCCAAAGGATATGAACAGGCAATTTTCAGAAGACGAAATCATAGCTATCTGTAGTTATATGAAAAATGCTCTAAATCACTATTGATTAAAAAATGAAAATGAAAATAACCCTGAGGTACTGCCTCATTCCTATCAGATTGGCTAGTATGACAGAAAGGGAAAATGATAAATGCTGGAGGAGATGTGGGAAAATAGGGACACTAATATACTGTTGGTGGAGTTGCGAATTGGTCCAGACATTCTGGAGAATAATTTGGAACTATGCCCAAAGTTATAAAGCTGTATATATCCTTTGACCCAGAAATATCACTGCTAGGTCTGTATCCAAAGAGATAAAAGAGAAAAGGAGCTATATGGAAACAAATATTTATAGCAGCTCTTTTTGTGGTGGCAAAGAATTGGAAATTGAGGGGAATTGGGGAATGGCTGAACAAGTTGTGGTATATGAATGTGATGGAGTGCCATAAGAAAGGATGAAGGGGATGATTTTGGAAAAGTCTGGGAAGACTTATATGAACTGATGCGATGTGAACTGGGCAGAACGGGGAGATCCTTGTATATGGTGACGGCAACATTGTAACAATAATCAACTATGGAAGGCTTAGTTAATTTGATCAAAACCTGGGTTAAAAATGATCCAACACCAAAAAATGTTATCCACCTTCAGAGAAAGAATTGATGAACTCTGAGTGCAAATTGAAGCATATTTTTTATTCCTTATTTTTCTTGCTTTTTGGCAACATGGTGAATATGGAAATATGTTTTTCATGATTTCACATGTATAATTGATATCTCATATTGCTTGCCTTCTCAATGGGCTGGGGAAGGGCTGGAGGCAGGAAGAAAATATGGAACTCAAATTTTTTTTTAAAAAGGAATGATATAAATAAATTATCATTTTTAAAAAGGCATCCTCTGTTATTAAACTGCTAAAATCAAAGAGGAGAGTCACCATTAGTGACATGTGATTCAGAGGCAGAATTAAGTTATGGGCCCTTAATAAATACCCAGCTGGATCCAACCATTCTGGAGGACAATTTGGAACTAAGCCCAAAGAGCTATAAAACTGTGCATAACCTTTGATTCAGCAATACCACTGCTAAGTCTATATCCCAAAAATATCAGAAAAAGGGGGAATGGAAGGACCCATTTGTATAAAAATATTTATAGCAGTTCTTTTTGTGGTGGCTGAGAATTGGACTTTGAAGTGATGCCCATCAATTGGGGGTATGGCTAAACAAGCTGTGGTATATGATTGTGATGGAATATTATTGTGCTCTAAGAAATGACAGCAGAATGATTTCAGAAAAACCTGGACTTACATGAAACATGCAAAGAACCAGGAGAACATTGACACAGTAACCACAATATTGTACAATGAAGAATTGTGAATGACTTTGCTATTTTCAGCAATACAATGATCCAAGACAATCCCAAAGGACTCATGATGAAACATGCTATCCTTCTCCAGAGAAAGAATTGGTATTGTCTGAATACAGATTAAAGCATGCTGTCTTCCTTCCTTCATTTTTTGCTGCTTACTTGTTTGCTTCTTTTCTTTCTCTTCGAGTCTTCTTGCACAAAATTACTAATATGGAAATGTTTTACATAATTACACATGTATAATCTATACTGGATTGCCTACTGTTTCAAGGAGGAGGGAAGGGAGAGAGACAGAATTTGGAACTCAAAACTTAAAAAACTCAGATCTTTTAAAATTTCTTTAACATGTAGTTGGGAGAAAAATAAAATATTAAAAATAAATACCCAGCTGTTCTCAAGAATGGCTGTCTGCCAGTATTCTCATTGACATCATAAGCTTCCTTTTGTGTATTGTCTTCCTCCACCAGACTGTAAACTCCTTGAGGTCAGGGATTGTCTTTCTTGTTTATATTTGAATCCCCAGAGTTTAGCACAGTGCCTGGCGCATAGTAGGTATTTAAATAAATTTAAATAAAATAATAAAAATTTTAAATAAATGAATGTTTATTGACTGACTGATCAGATCAAAATTGATCAATGACTAGCACTTAGCCTTTAACTATGTACTTCTTTGTGAATAAATTTGTTTAAATGGATTTAAATAAAGCCACATTCGATGTTTTTGAGAACAACTATGTTTTCATAGTTCAGGAGAAAAAGGGCATGGGCCCTTTAAGAAGCAGGCCTGAAGGACCAGAAGGCCTGCTGAAGTGGTTACTGAAGACATCTATTGTATATAGATAGAAGTGGTTAATCTGTAACAGTTGCTCTAGAGAAGGGAGGGAGGGGAGGAATAGATGGGAGAAAG